>NW_024425230.1:24935132-24942395 GCF_017311325.1 Ursus maritimus | reverse complement strand
GGGGGGGGGGGGGGGGGGGGGGGAGCCAGCGGCTCAGTGGAGAGTGGTTTTCAGGGGGCCGGGGTCCGGCTGCAGTCCTCTTTGGGGTCAGTATGTGACTGGTTGGGAAACGAGAGGCGGAAAGAGAGCCAACCTCCAGGAAGATGGCCTCCAGCTCTGTGACTTGTGGGGCAGGTGCGAGGAGATGGGGAAAGGCAGGAACTAGGCTCTGTCTGAAAGTGGGGTGGTGGGGGAGACCTGGCAAGGTAGGGGCAAAGGTCACTGATCCCTAAAAGCACCCCTGGCGCTCTTCTAGCCAGCAGTCAGCGTGCGGAGGAGAGAGCGGGGCTTCGGTGAAGAAACCGGGCAGCAGGCAGAGAAGTGAATCCACACAGTTTAAGATTAGGAGGTTCAGTGACAAACGTTCAGGGTTTTGTTCCTTTTTGTTTTGAATTAAAGCATATCACATTCTTACCTCTTTCTGGAATCTATTTCTTAAGAGGACAAGATTATGCTCCAGAGACACCCTGGAATGGGCGGAACCCCGGCGATAACTTCATCTCTCCATCTCCACCTTCTAACACGACGTCTGGAAAAGCGATCAAAGCGTGTTTGCGGATCAGCTGAATATGAGGAAATTAATCAGTCGAAGGACCATGTCGGATCTGCCCATCGGGGCACTGGCGCCCTCCACCCGGACGCAGCTCCTTGGCCAAGGGAATATCGCTAGGACATCTCACCAACAGCACTAGGACTGGACGGAGCTGACCTTCATTTCCAATGACCACGTGGACTTTCTTGGGCATCATTCATTCAGAAGGGAGGAGCAAATCTCCCAGAACCTTTCCAGTGGACCCTGGAGATTTGCAGATTATAGCCGAGTGGGGAATATTTCCGTGGGCAGTCCATGGGAGGGCCTGGGTCTCCCCGTGCATGTGTACCGGACAAGACGTCATCCGCAGTTCCTTTGGCCTCCTGCCTCACTCAGTGTCTCTGAGTCTGGGGGATACTCAGCCCTGGGTTGTCCAGGGGACCCCAAGCACAAGAGCGGAGGGGACAGGCAGGGCACGACTGGGTAGGACTGTGTAAACCCTGAGGGATCTATACAGTAGAGAGGGCTGATACGTCCTTCTTCCAGGTGAGCCTGTCTGGTTTGTGCTCACATCCAAAGACCAGGGGAAGGGAGGACCAGGGCTCCTGGAGGAAGTACAACAGTAAGGCCGGGGGGAGCCCAGGAAGAGGGAAATTGCTCAGATTTCAGAGATGGAGGCCCTTGTACCCCATCCAGCCCAGAGAGTGTGGAGGAAAGCCAGGCCTCACTACAATACCAAGTCTGAGGCTCCGAGCGCCTGCTAAGAGGAGGGGTGAGTGTGACTGGGGAGAAGAAAGTCGTCTGAGGGGCAGAGCATGATGGGGGCTGGGGAGCTCCATGTAGGGGCACCCCACATGTGCTGTGTGTCTGCATTTCTCAGGAACAGAGACCTCCTGGGAAGGCGGTTCCCGAATGAGAAGCCCGTTTCCAGCTCAACAGGATGAAGAGGCACATGTTCCCGCGCCAGAGGAAGAGCTGTGCCGACCCCACGGAGAGAGGGCCTGGCTTCCCACGCAGGCAAGAGGCTGGGCTGGGGACAGCAGCTGCCCAGAGCACCGAGTTAGGGAGCGGGGAGCACCAAGTTAGAGAGTGGGGAGCACAGAGTTAGTGGGGAGCACGGAGTTAGGGAGTGGGGGGCACCGAGTTAGGGAGCACAGAGTTAGGGAGCACGGTGTTAGGGAGTGGGGGGCACCGAGTTAGAGAGCGGGGGGCACCGAGTTAGGGAGCCCAGCACACTGGTTCGGAGTTAGGGAGCACTACCTTTTCTGAATAGGTGTGTCACTCAAGATGTCTTTCCTCCTTCCCGTTCATTAAGAAAAACAACAACATGGGATGGAGTGTGTTTTAGGAGGATTATTCTGGAAAGAGGGCGATAGTTACAGATCATTTACTGAAATGTCCAGTGACGCACATTGTATTTTGTTTAAAGATTCTATTTTTAAGTAATCTCTACCCCCAAGGTGGGGCTTGAACCCAGAGCCCCCAGATCACCAGTCACATGCTCTTTGACTGAGCCAGCCCAGTGCCCCCACATTGTATTTTTTTGAGATAAAACTCACATACCGTGAAATTCACGTTAAATTGTACAATTCAGTGGTTTTAGTCCATAAACAAGTTTGTGCAACCCTCAGCATATTCATTCCAGACCATGTCATCATCCCACAAAGAAACCCGTGCCCATTCGCATCAGCCCCTCTTCCCCCTTCTGCTCAATGCCTTCCTGACTGCAGGACCTGTCTGTTCTGGACTCGGCACCGAGAGGGAGCCGGGCTGTGTGTGGCCTCTCATGCCTCACTCCTGTCACCCAGCTTCTCTCAAGCCTCACCCGCCCATGCCAGAGCGTCTCAGTATTTCAGCCCTGTCATTGCCGAATAATATTCCTTTGTACGAAGACAGCACTTCCTACTTACCTCTCTCCATCGTTGGTGGTCATTTGGGGTTGTTTCCACGTTTTGAATATTATAGGTAATATTGCGCTGAGCATTTGTTCATGGTTTAGTCTGGACGGACAGGAAGGCTGGGGTGGCTGGGGCACACGGTAAGGCCACATTTCCCTTTCTGAGCCACGCGCCTCCACGTTCGCCAGCACGGTCTCCGCGGCTTATCCTACTTGCCCATCTCTGTGTGTATCGCCTCTCACCTTCTTTATGGCGTGTCCTTTGAGGCACAAAGGTTTCCGATTTTGATGAAGTCCGATCACTTTTTGGGGTTGTTGTCTGTTCCTTTGGGGTATTGAAGCAACCGGTGTCTAATCCAGGGTCACAAAGACTGACACCTAGTTTGGTTGTAAGAGTTGTGTTGTTTCCGTCCTTCGCTTAGGTCTTTGGTCCATTTTGAGTTAATTTTTGTGTATGAGGTGGTGGTCCAAATGTGTCCTTTTGCACATAGAAATCCGGCTGTCCCCGCACGGTTTGCTACAGAGACCACGCTCCTCTCCCCGCAGTAGGAAACAGACCCTCAGCGTGAGGATTTATTTCCGCACTCTCAGTTTCATTCCGATGATCTGCCTGTCTACACTTAGGCCGGTCCCCCCGTCTTGGTTGCTGTAGCTTCGTGGGAATTTTTGAAATGGGGAAGCGTGGGCCCTCCAGCTCTGTTTTCCCTAAGGACAGCTTGGCTACTCTGGTCCCTTGCATTTCTGTATGAGTGAATGAATTTTATGATTAGAAATGCACGTGTCTGTGACTAAGAATATGAATAATTTTAGAATCGGCTTGTCGCTTTACCGAAAGGGACAGAATTCTGACAGACGTTGCATTTAACCTGTCGATCAGTTTCGGGGTTACTATCTTAACAGTGTTAGGCCTCGTAATCCACAAACATAGGACTCCGTTCATTTACCTCGGTTTTTAAATCTTTCAACAAGGTGTTTTCAAGTATACAAGTCATACACTTCTCTTGGTCAGTTTATTCCTGAGTGGCTTTTGATCATGTAAATGAAATTGCCTTCTTAATTTCATTTTCCGAACGCCCGTTGCTGGTGCAAACACAGCCGATGTGCCCTGATCTCGGGCCGTGCAGCCTCGGTGAGCTCGCTGATAGGCTCTAGCGGTCTTGTTCTCTTTTGCAGACACCTTAGGATTTTCTATATGTGAGATCATGTCACCTGCGAAAAGACAGTTTCACTTCTGCTTTCCCATCTGGATGGCTCTTGCTTCATTCTCTGCTTCCTCAGCCCGGCGGAAACTCTGGTTCAGGGTCACGTGGCTGCTGTGAGAGCCGATGGCCTTGGCTTGTTCCTGACCTGAAGGGAAAAGCCTTCAGTGTGTCACCACTAAGTGTGATGTGCTTTTGTAAATGGTGCTTATCCGGCTGAGGCATCCCCTCCCATTCCCAGTTTGGTGCAAGCTTCTGTTATCAAACGGTTTTGGATTTTGTGAAGGGTTTTTTCTGTATCGATCGCGTTTGTTAGGATGATCACATGGCTTTCGTCCTTCACTCTCTGAATATGGTGCGTATCCGTGATGGAGGACCTTTTCTTCTGCGGGGCCCAGTCCTCCGTGAATCCCCTCCCTATTATTTCTCATCTCACACGTTGTGGTTTTCACCTAGAAGTTCAAGTGGGGCTTTTTTATATCTTCCGTATTTCTGATGAACATCATCTTGGGGCTGCCTCGGTGCCCATATTAACGATATGATAAAAACAGGTTCGATGTTCTTTCCTGCTAATCTTATCATCTGCGTCATTTTCTGCATCTTTTTCTGTCAACTGAAACGTCTACTCATCAAGGACCGTATTTCCCTGTGTCTTCAAAGGCCTGGCAAGTTTTGATTGGATGTCAGATACAAGCTTTACCTTCGCGGATGCTGGGTCATTTTCTATTCTTACACATTCTACTCAGTTTTGTGCTGGTACACAGCAAAGTTACAGAGACCAGGGGAGTCTTTCAAATCTTGCTTTTAAGCTGTATTAGGAAAGAGAGATCATTGCTCCCCTTTCATGGGATGGTGCCCTCTGAGCACCCCACCCCGATGCCCCCGGATTGTGAAGCTGCCCTGTTCCACCTGTGGATGCAAGAGCTAATCCCAGACCTGTGGGGACACCAGGAACAGTACCCTCCACTCCTCGCGGGTTGCTCCTTCCCTGACCTTAAATCGTTCCCTCCCTGATTACTCTCGCTGAGCAGGACTCAGCTGAAAATGCAAGAAAGCGTTTCGAAAAGAGGCTCGATTCAGAATAGAGGCCTGCAGGGTGCATGCACACGTGTGCCCCACCGTCTCCTTGCTGGCACGTCGCCTTGCAAACGCCGGCCACCTTGGCTTCCCTGGACTCCAACCTCTTTTTCTTTAATCCAGAGGCTTCAGAAGCTGCCCAGATTCCCTCTCTCTGTGCAGCATTCTAGAAACTCAGGCTCTAACCTGGGGAGTTAACCTCAGTGAACCTCATAGCTTCCGCTGCCTCGGGCATCCCCAGCTCCTGTCACCGGAGGATCAGTGTCTGATGACCACTGTTTTATGCATTTTCTCTGTGTTACCTGCTTCAGGGAGGAGCAGAAATTGGGCCCCTATTTCTCTACCTTGGCTAGACGCCTCCTGCCTAACCTTTTTGAGTCAGGCTGATATTTACTCTGAAATCCTGAGCCTGGCCTCGGCCTCCAACTACAAGGCCCCATCTCCTCCTGCTCCCGTCTGAGCCCCAGACTCTGCCAACCTGTCCTTGCACCTGCAAATCCCGCTGTGTGACGCATTGGGAACTGCTCGCTGCTGGGAGTTGCTGAACACCCGTTGAAAGCATTTCCCCCTGGCTCCCCCCTCTACTGTTGCTCGGCTGCTCCTGCGGTGCTGGCCTGGCCCGTGCTGGCCGCAGCAGGGGAGACGGAAGACAGCAAAGATCTCGGATCCTTCCCTACAGAATGTGGCTGCAAGCGGTTTCTTTCATTCCCGTGTTTGTTTCATTCATCCTGCTTTTGGCCGAGCGCGGCATTCTAAGCTCCATAAGGTCAGGGATCTTGTTTTGTTCATGGATACATCCCAAGAGCCGAGGATATCACTGGGCACACGGGGGATACACAGTATTTGCTGAATTGCTTAATTCTGAATTTCCCTCTCTCGTCTGCCAGAAGCACTTCAGCTTTTTTTCCTATCTGATGGAAAGGACTGTATTGTTCTAGGTAGCCGACCTGCTCCCTGGTTTGGGGTTAGAGCCCCCATGCACTCCGAGTAATGGCAGAAGGGCCTACAGAAGAAGGGAAGCCTCCAGATTGCTAAACGAGGAGACATGAGCAGGTAAGTCAAAGATACTCTCCACCCTACTTTAGGCCTGGTGCTCGCTGCGACGGACGGACTTCTTTGATGTGGAGTATGTCTGCGATAACAGCCAAGCCTTTCCTAGTAACAATGTGGGGCCTGCAGCCATGAGAGAATTAGCTAATTCACACTGGGATGAGATAGCAGTGCGGCTAAAATGAACCGCATGCTGGCAGGGGAGTAAAGATGGGTCACCCAGACGTTGCCCACGGGGACAGGAAACGGTACAGCCACTCAGAGGTCATTCGGGGGGTCTTTTCAAAACTACGGGTGGGTTTACTGCGGCCCAGCAGTTGCAGTGTTGGACTTTTGTCCCGGGAAAATGAAGACTTACTTTTTTCACCCAAGAATTTGTAAATGAATGTTCCTGACAGTTTTATTTATAAGTAAAAGGTGTTCACCGATGGATAAAAACAAACCAAAGAACCCCAGACCACTCTGTTACATCCGTGCCATAGAATGCATTCAGCCACAAAAGGGAACAAGGTTTGATTCACAGGACGGCTTGGCTGGTCCCCAGGGAAGTCGTGCTGAGTGACCGGACACCTGCTGCTTGATTCTAGCGACTGTGAGAATAACAGTTCAGGGGCAGGGAATGGGCAGGCGGTTGTGGGGTTTAGGGAGGGAGGGGTGTGGCTGTGGAGGGCAACGAGAACCAGGCTCTTGGTACAGCTGGGCCCCCTATACACACACACACACACACACACACACACTCTCACATGAGTGTATCTAGAACTGGTGAAATGTGACTGAGCTCTGGACCCGGGGTCCCTCTCTCGGTTACGATGTGGTCCTATGGCTGTAACAACACGTCAGATGTAACGAGGGGGCAGGAGAGAGAAGGAGGCCTCCAACCTCCCTGCACATTTCTTTGCAACTCCTGGGAACCTATCATTCTTTCAAAATAGAAAGTTCGTTTTTAAAGGGGGCTTCGGTACAGCATAAATGCAGTGCATTCCTGAATGACATCATGCTTTGGCAGCTCTCGTTCTGCCCTTTGTACCTTCCCGTCGTGCTAACGTGCGCGTGCTCCCAATGCTCGAGAAGCCCGAGAGGGAACCGTCATTTTTGGGGGCAGACATGTATTACGCTGTGTCCGATGACACCGCTATCAAGGAATATCTGGCCTGGAAAGTGTCCACTGGCTTTGGAGTTTCGGAGTCAACGGGACCCAGCACGTGAAAGTCTGGTGGGGAAGCAGAGGCAGGAGTCAGGTGCCCTTTCCGTGAGGACGAACCCCTGTAGGCAGGACGCAGACGCCAGGAAAAACCGCTGGCCTGGTTGCCAGCATGTGATTACAAGGCGGCACTTAGATTTCAGAGGCAAGGCTCCAGCAGTGGGCCAAAGGCAGGCTGGCCCGACGGCCCCGGGGCTGGGCAGAGCCTTCAGGTGGGTGTCACCGCAGGGGGGCGGCGCGGGGGGGGGGGGGGGGGGGGGGGGGGGGG
>NW_024425230.1:24840748-24935122 GCF_017311325.1 Ursus maritimus | reverse complement strand
GGGGGGGGGGGGGGGGGGGGGGGGGGGGTGAGGCTGCGCAGGCCCCGCCGATCGCTTCCTAACGCACAAGCGCCTGCTCCAGGCCGGGCACGGCTCGCCACGCAAACCCACGAGGGTCCTAACTCGCGTGCTCCCCCACACTGCACTTGGCCTCAAAGAATTGCATTATACAACTGTCTGAAGAATAGAAGATGGGACCTACATGGGCTGTTCTTCCTCCACTAAGTGGTCATTACTGATCTCGGTGAGACAGCATCAGCCCCACAGGGCCTAGAAAAGACCATTGCAGGTTTCTCACTGCCGTTCTGCGAGAGGTCATAAGCCAAGCAGACCTACGGGTACACCCCCCATCCATTCATCCAGGACCTGGGAATTTATTATTCAATAGAAGGGAAAGCTAAATCCACAAAATTCTTCATTTCAGTTCCATGCGTGTTATAGGGTAACAAATTTCATACCAGCTACGAATATTCTGATGTCTTTATTCCTCCTTCTGTACCCCTTCTCGACTCGGGTAGCAGGAAGAGCCCCTGTCTATCCTGCTGTGAGCAGGGAGTAGAAAGGTGCCTCAGAAAGAAATGGAAGGATCACATAAAGACACAAAGAAACAACAGTCAAGGTACTTCACAAGATCCAGCCTTTACCGAAAGTTTAAAAGCATTTTCTAGGTATTCTAGGATCTGGAATTCAAAAGTAAGAAGCCAAGCTTGGAGAGCTGAGTGGAGTTTTAACTTCCCATCGAGGAAGGAAGACTCAAGATGACCTAATAGTCATCCTTCCCCAACAGTGATCTGAACCTGTGGGGGGCTCCGGATATGTCACCCCGACATAGGCCACTTTGGCATAGATTCTTTTTGAATTACAGGTGTTTGAGAAACAGCAGGTGCAAGAAGGACACTCGGCCCCTCCTTTGCCCCTTGAAAGCAGGAGGTAAATTTCCCGTGTGAAAGCTACTCTCCCTGGACAGGAGGGTAGAGGGCCTCTCTCACCAGACACAGCGAATTGAGGACCAAGAAGGCTTCAGGAACAAACCTTGTGACTTCTTCACCATTTACTACCCACAGCCCAAACCCCTGTCTCGTCAGTTCTTCACAAACGTAGTGTTTCTTTCTCTAAAGGGTATCAGAGCTCTCTGCTCTGATTACTTCTTTGGGCCTCGCATCTTCGTGGGGCTCCCGTCCGTCCGTGTGCACATAAGTGATTTTCCTCCGGTTACCCTGGCTTTTTATTAAGGGGTGTCTCAGCCAAGGATCTAGAAGACCAGCGGGTAATGATTTTTCCTTCCCTCCACACCCAAAGGGAAGTAAGAGATGATCCAGCAGACCAGAGAGGAGACAAGGAATGGGCAAGCCTGGTGTACCGATGCTGTGATCTCGCGGAACCCTGCCATGGTGTGGTGACCGTCCTGGGGGTTTGTGGGTGTCCCAGACCAGCAGGGCTGGGCCTCCTTCATAGCAAAGGAGCTCAGCACCTAAACCGAAGGCCAGCAATGGTCAGGCTGGGCCGAGGACATGTAGGAGCCCCTTGGTCCCACGGGGGTTGCAGAAAGGCTAGGAAGCTGGTGGCTCCCAGAGGTGTGGGGTCAGAACGAGGATGACACAGGGAGCATAGACCCCTGGTGACCAAAGCTGGGGACCACGGACATCAGCTGCCAATGCCAGCTCCTGGAGTTCAACACCACGTACTCTGAGCCTCAACACAACAGAGGATGGCACGAAGGAAATGAGACCACCTTGGGAAAGCTGAGACGGGTGGGGGAGTTGAATTGGACCCAAAAGATACTTTTAAACCAAAACTGAGTGAAAGATGGCGTCCTGCCATCTATGGAACCCGTTGAGTCCAGTCCCAGGAAGTAAAGCTGTGTTTGTACACAGACAATGTGTGGGTCCTCATACGCTGTCACGAGTTGCTGTCTGGTGGCCACGGCGAGTGATCTGTATGAGAAAGGTGGGGTGACCCTCACGAGTGTGCCAGCGTGCGTGTGGAGAGCAAAGCATTCAAAATTGGAGGTGGGAACGCAGAGGGCCGCCTCCCCTGACTTCCACACTGCCCCCCTGAACACAGCCCCGGTGAATGGACGGCACCTTGCTTACCCCACCGCTGTTCCTTGGCGGGAAGAGAGCCCTTTCCATTGTGTTCCGGAGACCTCAGACTGGCCACTCAGCCCATTGTTCCTGGACCTTCCTTTGGAAGAGGAGCAGCATTGACCCCAAATGCCCCACAGGGCACCTCACTCGTATCCTCCTCCAGGCTGACCTCTGAAGGACTCGGGATTTTCTCCAAAGCTCCGGTCAAATGCTCTGAGCTGTTGTGCCGTGTGGCCCAGCCTCACTGCTGGCCCTCCCCATCATCCCGTGGGCCCGTCAACCCTGACGGCTCGGGGCTCTCTGTGTCCTCCACACTGGCTGCCGGAGGGACCGCCACAGCTAGCGGCTTCCACAGCAGAGATGGGTTTTCTCAAATCGGAGGCCAGACGTCCGAGATCCACGTGCGGCGGGGCTGGGTCCTGGTCCCGGCTTGCAGGTGGTGGCCTTCTCTGCCTGGGTCCTCTGCAGGGAGGGAGCTCCCCGGTGCCTCTTCCTTTTCCTGCGAGGACACCAGTCTCAACCCGAGCTACCTCCCCAGGGCTCTCGCTGTCTGTGCTCAGTCCCCCTAGGGCTAGGGCTTCCGAGGAGGAACTCAGGGGAACACAACTCAGTCCATAGCACTGAATGCACTTCCAAGCCCTTGCCCGCCTCCCCCCACCCCCAGGCCTGCATCGGTTTGCCCCCTTGGCCCCATGCCAAACCCAAGCCGATTTCCAGCCGTCCCCAGCCCTGCTGACCCAGGAGAGGTCTCCCGTGTGATACCCTTCAGCACGCCACGAGCCTCTCCGAGTGCATTTTCTGCCATCTGTGTGCTTACACCTGCTCCCTTTGCAGACCCGGAGCTAGCTGAAGGGCAAGTGCGGGTTTTACTCCACATTTAACCGTCCCGGTGCCTGACGTCGGTCGCTCAATAAATATTTGCTGAACTTCATCCCAAAGGTGAGGTCACGCTATCACTGAGGATATTTATTCAAAAGAATGAATGTGTCATCGGTTCCATTAGCTTCTCCTAAATAGATCTCTCCAGGACGCTTTGAGCCAGCAGAGCTGGGTTGGACTGTGTTTCTAAACATGGGAGGTCCCAGGGGCTACTGTAACGAATTACCATAAATGCGGTGGCTTGAAACAACACACATTTATCTCTCATCTTTCTGGAGGTCGGAAGCCCAAAACCAGTCTCGCTGGGTTAAAATCAGGGTGTCAGCAGGCTGGTTCCGGGGAGAATCTGTTCTTTGCCTTTTCAGCTCCTGTGGGCGCCTGCCTTCCTCCCCTGAACCCCTTCCTCAAAAGAGGCCCACCTCCTGTGTCCATGGTCACAGCTGCTACCAGTCCTGACCCTCCTGACCCCCTTCTCGAGGACTCTGCGACTGCACAGGGCCCACCCAGATGTCCAGGATGCTCTTCCCCTCTCGGGATCTTTAACTCCGTCACATCCGCTAAGTGTCTTTGCTGGGGAGGTACCACATTCACGGCTTCTGGGGTTGGGACGCACATCTTTGGGGAACCATTGTCCAGCCTGTCCCACCTGGCAAGAGGACGGCAGCCTCATGCAGTGGGGAGGGCTGTCATTATCAAACGGAGGCCCTGCTACAGTGGAGGCTGCTCCCTGACTTTCCTCCCGCGGGCAGAGCGGGAGCAGCCAGAACCCCGGACGTGTCAGGAGCGTGTCTGTGGGCCTCCAGTGGGTTCCCTACTCCTCATTCTTGAACCCGGCGTCTTCAGGTGTAGACGAGAATGCCACAGTGCTGCTCTGGACACAGGGAGCTGATGCCTATGGGAAATGCTGTGCTCACCCGGGAACCTGCCTCCTGCCATCCGTGCGCCCCTCGCCTGTGTCAGCCCTGGTGATGAAGCGTGTGGCCCTCTCTCTTACCCGCCGCGCTGTGAGCGCTAAGTTTGACCGCGATTGAGTAGGCTTCTGGGTGGAGGCATTGTGTCCTCCCCTGCGGACGTAAATGAGGGCCTCTTGAATTCAAAACGCAAATGACTCACATTTGCAGTGCAATTCAGGCATGCCTGGTCTCCCCGTCATTGTCAAGGTCAGTGGGAACCCCGGTCCACGCACACGCATGCACACGGCTTGGCTGTCAGCACCACCCCAGGACATGTGGGCCCGCTAGACGATGTTCAACTCGGTCGGCAAACATGGAGTGACCCACATGAGGACATGAGCCCAGGCAGATGGAGAGTGCCGCAGACAGAGAGAGTCCCTCGGCCAACTCAGAGTCCCTGGCCCATCCCTTCGAGCTCATCCTCCACAGTGGGGCTCGCAAAGCAGGTATTTACGCGTGCACATCCGATTGACCCGCATCTCTTCTTAGAGCCTTTCCTGGCTCCCCCTGCTGCTCCCCCGGGAGTCCGTGCTCTTTCACATGGCCTTGAGGCTTGCTCTTAGAAGCCCACTCGTCACCCCAGCCCCAGCTGCTCCCTCCCTCACCCACTGCCCTCCACTCAGCTAATTCTGCAGGTTCATGCTGCCTCTGGTGGTCATGCCCTTGACCGTTGACCATGCAGCCCTTCTGTTTCTGACGCCGACCCCTTAATGACCGGCCCTTTACAACTCAGCTTAGGTGTGACCCGTCTGGGAAGCCTTCTCTGGCCCCCCGGCCCGCTTGGGGCGTTCCAGCTGCACACTCATACAGTTCTGATGCATGGAAGTATCTGGGGGCATTTCCCACCGGATGGTCCCCTTAAGGGACAATGATCGTGTCCCACTCACCTCTGTATCTCCCATGTGTCATACTGTGCTTGGCACCCAGTAGAGGAGCTGAATTAAAGTGAGTTCAAGAAATTTGCATCCCAGCAGAAGATGCCGAGTTGACCTGCCCGATGCTCGTGTAAAGGTGGGCTCAGCTTGTCATTTACCCGATGTCCATAAAACAGCCTATAGGCTCCGCGGTTTATAAAACTCTCCCTTGGTGGTAGCTAAACTGTTAAGCCAGCAAGTCCAGAACTTCAGAAACTACCAGAAAAGGGCAGATATGACGGAAGCTGGTATTCATTACTCACCGCTGACATTTGTTTTTCAGCCAAACCGGGTTTCTTGATTAATGGTTTTGTAAAACATTTGGGGAAAATATAAAAACAAATTAGTGTGATGCTCTCCGATTCCCAAATCCCTGCCAACCGTATCTGTAACATATTGGCAGTTTGGCAGCTGACGAGCATCTCTCTTCCCTGCCCAAATCTTTTGAGTCCCGGAGAGACATTCAACAGCCTGATTGGAGGCCAGAGTCCTGCTGAAGTGCACATTGATGTCACTGACCCCAGGAAGACACCACATGGGACAGTCACCCTCTCCTGCTGAAGGCTGATACGTAATCCCAGAGAGCTCTACATGCATTTCTTCATTTCCTTTCTTTCCTGAACTCAAATGACACAAATTGAGAAAGTTAAAAAACAACAGTGTTTTTCCTACCAAGTTTTGGACTCGGTTGATACACAAAGCAATCGGGTTTCTTGCAGTGTTCAACAAGAGCTACCATTTGTTGACCCTGAATGTGCTGTAATGTATCCGTCACAGTAGCCCAGTGAGGTCATGGTCGTAATCCAGTTTAGAGATGTGGAAGCTGAGCCTCATCCCATCTAACTCTACCAAAGGGCCACTGAGTGACAGAGCGGTGATTTGAACTTCCTTCCACTTCGACTTCAAAGCCCATGCTCTTGGCTACTGTGTGCGATGTCTGAGTCCTCTCACTCCGCCCCTTGACCCATGCGTTCTCTGAGTCATATAATTCTAGCATTCACAGTCATCTGATACACCACCTTTCTAAATATCGTCAACATTCCTGCGAAAGCAGCAAGTCCCTCGCCTCCCAAGGCGGCATGCTCCAGCTCCACTCAGAAGAGGCTGTGAGCAAAGTCTTACCCGTGTTGAGTCAACTCTACGATGGCGCCACCGATTAGTACGTTTTTGAGCCTGGGAGCCCCATATAACAGTCTTCCGCAAGATGGCCTTCAGAATGTCTGAAAACAATGTCCCCAATCCTGGGCTGCACCAGGACACAGGACTGAGCCCTGGGATTTGATGAGGGGCCAGCACGGAAGCTGGATGGAGACAGGGGACCGGCCATGAGTATGTTCGTGGCACACAGCACTTCTGCTTCTCTGCCTAAGGTCCTTCTTGAACCGACATCCAAATTCTCCACCTGCCCAGTTTTTCTCAAATGGACCTGAAGAAATTGAGGTGTTTTTCTCCCCTTGGGACAAAGGTAGGAATAAGTACTCTCCTAGTGGTGGTCTCGAGACACAGAGTGATGAGGAAGGGTCCTCACAGGGTGAGAAGCTACAACACAGGCTCAGTGGGGACAGTCACTGGGTCTGTCCCATCCTCTCCCTGTATCCAGAGTGTCCCTCATGGAAACACAGGGGCCACACCTAACCAGTGATTCCCAAACACCGTTCCTATCCAGCAAGGCGAGGTCTGCCGTCTTGGAGGTGACGGTTATGACTTGGCTCTTCCTTCCCTTCTCCTCTCTCTTCTGTTGCTGCTGGCTTTTGTGAAAAAGAACTTAAAACAGAGATGACAAAGGCCAGAGAGGAAATATTTTTAGGCTTTGGGGGCCATACAGTTTCGGACACAGCACTACTCTTCCACTGTAGCAAGAAGGCAGCCATGGACAAATGGGTATAGTGATCAACAAAACTTTAATTTCAGACACTGAAATTTGACTTTCATGCAATTTTAGTTTCAAAAACATTACCTATGTTTTTCAAGTATTTAAAAATTTAAAAATTATTCGTAGCTTGCCAGCCATACATAAAACAGGCAGAAGATCATATTTGGCCCACGTGCCATAGTTTTCAGTCCGTTGGTCTGGAATGTTTACTGATCCCAATTGTCAGCCAGGGTGAAAGACTCTGGACCATAGGATCTGCCAAGGGCTGTGGCCTCCAGACTCTGAATTTGGGCCATGTGGAATGTATGTCCTTGATGACTCCTCTGGAGATAATGTGCATCCTGTCTCTGCATGGTTTCTTCCTCTGAAGCCTCACTCCTCTGCCCATAGCCGTGCCAAGCCCAACATCAGCTGCCTCATTACATCCGTTTGCGTCTTCACTTTGTAGTGTCCCTCCTTGCAAGGCTTGGCTTGCACAAGAGGAATATCTGACAGCTATCTTGAGCTTTGACTCATGGCTGCAAAAGGGAAAATGCCTGAAAATTAATTTCCTAGTGGAGGAAATATGATTAAGGAAAGACGGGAAGTTTTAGGAACAATAGTAGTTTAATGGAAAGCGAGGCACTCGGGGAAGCTGGAGTGAACCAAGAGTTGGAACAGGCCATTGAGTTGGATCAGTTGAGGACACAGTAGATCTTCTTTGAACTAAAAACAGGTATTTTCCAATCTTACAAATATTTCTTAAACTCGGTCTAATAACTTTTGGTGTTATGATAGAGTTTTTGTAAAAACCCAGAGCTACTTCTAAATATTATTTTAAGTTGTTTGCAGCAAGTTGTTTTTCTTAATCTGGAAGTGGGAGTTTTGAGTTTTGCTAAATATTGTTATTTCTCTCAAATCCTTTGTTTGTCTTAGGAAAGTCCCAGGGCTCTTGTTCCTGTTTGCGTGTTGGCTTAGTTTGTCAAAGCAGCTTGGTTGAACTCCTTTTTCCCCCATTTTATGTGCTGCTTGGGAAAAGGAAGAGCACACAGTTGGGGTCACTAGCCAACAGGTCAGTCAACTCTCCTTCACTGCTCCATACCCGGGAATAGGCATAAGTCTCCCCAGGCACTGTGGCAGGAAGGTGGGGTGAGGGGTGCAGAGCAGACACAAGTCAAACCTCACAGCTCAGAAAAACACAAAGCAAACCCAGAGTACCTATGTCCACTGTGTTCAGACCCACAAGTTTGAGGAAGGAAAGACACAAGCTTCCAAGTTGTCTGCAAAGTGATTGCATGAACCACACATTAGCTCCATTGTAAATATATGTTAGTTCATAGATTATGGGAGATGTTGAAGGGCTTGCAGACATATGTCCATTCACAACACATAATTGATTCTTTTTTTATCCTTTATTTTTTTTTAAAGATTTTATTTATTTATTTGACAGAGAGAGAGCCAGCCAGAGAGGGAACACAAGCAGGGGGAGTGGGAGAGGAAGAAGCAAGCTCCCAGCGGAGCAGGGAGCCTGATGTGGGGCTCAATCCCAGGACTCTGGGATCATGCCCTGAGCCAAAGGCAGACGCTTAATACCTGAGCCACCCAGGCGCCCCCACATAATTGATTCTTAAGAATATTTTATTGGGGGTGCCTGGGTGGCTCAGTTGGTTAAGCATCTGCCTTCAGCTCAGGTCATGATCCCAGGGTCCTGGGACCGAGTCCTGCATCGGGCTCCTTGCTCAGCGGGGAACCTACTTCTTCTCCCTCTCCCCTTGCTTGTTCTCTCTTTCTCTTTTATAAATAAATAAAATATTATTAAAAATATTTTATTGATTATATAATAAGTATCAAAAAGCATAAAAACACACAGACAATAATGAATTAAAATGATCCAGTCCTCAAACAATTAAACATAGAAGAATTACCATATGATCCAAAAATTCTTTTAGGCATATATTCAAAAGAATTGAAACCAGAGACTTAAACAGATATGTCCACACTCATGTTCATAGCACCATTATTCACAATAGTAAAAAAGTGAAAACAACCCAAGTGTCCACACACAGATGGACAGATGAACATGTGGTATACCCACAATGGAATATTATTCAACCTTAAAAAGGAAGGAGTGGCTGCAACATAGAGGAACTTTGAAGACAATATGCTAATGAAATAAACTAAAGATAAAAATATCGTATGACCTCACTTATATGAGCTAACAAGAGTAACCAAATTAATAGAGACAGGAAGTAGGATGGTGGTTACTGTTTATTGGGCACAGAGTTTCACTTTGGGAAAATGGAGTTCTGGAGACAAATGCCCAGCAAGGGGAATGTATTTAATGCCACTGAGCTGCACATTCAAAAATGGATAAAATGGTAAATTCCATGTGATGGATAGTTTATCATAAGAAAAAATTATCTATTAACAAAAGAAGTACAAAACTTCAAAAACCATCAAAAGTTGTTGAATGAAAGTGTAGAAGACCTAAATAAATCACAGGTGTCTTACGTTCACGACCTGGAAGATGTGACTAATGGTTAGGATGGCAGTACAGATTGGATCTGCACAAAGTGATCCACGGATTCGATGCAGAGCTTATAAAAATTTCAGTCAGCTGCTTTGCAGAAATAGACAAGCCAATTCTAAAATTCATATGGAAATTTAAGGGCCTCAGAATAGCCAAAAACTTTCTTTTAAGATTTTTATTTTTAAGTTATCCACACCCAACATGCGGCTTGAACTCACAACCCCGAGATCAAGAGTCGCATGCTCCACTGACTAAGCCAGCCAGGTGCCCCTAGCCAAAGCATTTTTAAGAAGAGAGCAAAATTGGAAAACTCAGACTTCCCAATTTTAAACTTACTGTGAAACTATAATACTGAAGAAACCGGTGTGGTGCCGGCCTCTGGATAGACACATAGGCCAATAGAATAGAACTGAGAGTCCAGAAATATGCCCTCACGCTTACAGCCAATGGTTTTCCACAAGAGTGCCAAGACCACGCAACATGAGAATGAATAGTCTTTCAACAAATGGTGCTGGACAACTGTATATCCACATGCAAAAGCAAAAGTTGGATCCCTACCTCACACCAGATCCAAAAGTTAACATGGATCAAAGATCAAATGTAAGCACTAAAACAAAACTGCCATACGCTGTTAGTGGGATTATAAAATGGTGTAGAGACTTAGGAAAAGAGTCTGGCAGTTCCTCAAAAGACACAGAGCTACCATAGGACCCAGCAGTTCCACACCTAGGAACACACCCAAGAGAAATGCAAACATATATCCACACGAAAACTTGTACATGAATGTTCATAGCAGCATTATTCATACCAGCTGAAAGTGGAAATAACCCAAATTTCAATCAACTGATGAATGAATAAACACAATTATATGATATATCTACACAATATAATATTATTCAGTCATAAAAGTAATGAAGTACTGAGTCAAGCTACAACGTGGATGAACCTGGAAAGCATTATTCTAAATGAAAGAAGGCAGACACAAAAGACCACATATTGTATGATTTCACTTGCATGAAATGTACAGCATAGACAAATCTGGAGAGACAGTGTTGATTACTGCTTGCCTAGGGCTAGGTGGAAAATGGAGAGTGACTGCTAATTGTTACAGGGTTTCTTTTGGGGGTGATGAAAATATTCTAAAATTGATTGTACTAATGGTTGCACTGTGAAAATACTAACATGGTTGAATTGCGTACTTTAGATAGATGAAATTTGTAGTATGTGAATTATATCTCCAAAGCTGTTAACAACAACAACAACAAACTATCCATAACTATTGTTAGCATTCTGGTGTACATCTTCACAGCCTCTTTCCCATATATGTATACATTTTTAAATAAAATTAAAAATTTCATGTTGTATAGCCTGTATTTTTTTCCAACTATGTATTTTCATATTGTTAGTCTTCTACAGAATTCTTTTTGCAAAATTAGGGGGTTTTTTTGCCAATTTTTAAAAAAAGATTTTATTTATTTATCTTAGAGCATGAAGGGGGAAGGGCAGAAAGGGAGTGAGAAGCAGACTCCACACTGAGCAGGGAGCCCCATGCAGGGCTCGATCTCAGGACCCTAGGATCATGACCTGAGCCAAAGGCAGTCACTTAACCAACTGAGCCACCCAGATGCCCCCTTAAGTTATTTTATTGCATTTCATTTTGTAGATGGCTGTCACTTATTAAATCAATATACTGTAGTTGGACTTTTTTTTTTTTAAGATTTTATTTATTTATTTGACAGAGAGAGAGACAGCCAGCAAGAGAGGGAACACAAGCAGGGGGAGTGGGAGAGGAAGAAACAGGATTCCCGTGGAGGAGCCTGATGTGGGGCTCGATCCCAGAACTCCGGGATCACGCCCTGAGCCGAAGGCAGACACTTAATGACTGAGCCACCCAGGTGCCCCCTGGACTTTCATTTTGAACTACTTACTCTTTTATATAACATTGTTTCAGGTAAAGTTCTTTGCCATCTGTAATTGTTCCTTGGAATAAATTCTAGAATCAAGAATTATGACAATTATATGCACATAAATGTTTTTTGAAACATAATACCAAATTATTCTTCAAAAAGGATATACCTCGCATATGAAAATATGTTCAACATTATTAGCCATTAGGGAAATACAAATCCAAACTGTGAGATACCACTTCACATGCACTAGAATGGTCATACTTGAAAAGACAGACAGTCGTAAGTGTTGACAAAGATGTAGAGACACCAGAACTGTCATATGTTGCCATGGGGATGCAAAATGGGACAGCCACTTTAGAAAACTGGTTGACAGAATGCCTGGGTGGTTCAGTTGGTTAAGCATCTGCCTTCAGCTCAGGTCATGATCCCAGGGTCCCGGGATCAAGTCCCGTGTCGGGCTCCTTGCTCGGCAGGGAGCTTGCTTCTCCCTCTGCCTGCCACTCTTCCTACTTGTGCTCTCACACTGTCTCACTCTCTCTTGCTCTCTCTCTGGAAAATAAATAAATAAATAAATAAATAATAAATAAATAAATAAATAAAGAAGGAAGACTGGTTGACAATTCTTCAAAGGTGGAAACACAGAGTTATCAGGGTTCAATAATCCCATCCGTAGTTATATACCTGAGAATGGAAAACATATACTCACACAAACTTCTTTTTTAACACAAAAACTTGTCTGTGAATGTGCACAGTAGCATTATTCATAATAGCCAAACAGTGGAAACTTCCCCAAATGCCCATCAACTAATAAATGAATAAACAAAAAGTGGTATATCCATACATGAAATATTTTTCAGCCACGAAAAGGAATGAGGTGCTGATACTTGCTCCAACATGGATGAACCCCGAAAGCATTACTGATGCTCAGTGAAAGAAGCCAGTCACAAAAGGCCACATATCGTTGGTTCCAAATATCTGCCGTGTCCAGAGCAGACAAATCCATAGAGACAGGAAGTAGATTCATGGTTGTGGGGAGCTAGGGGTAGGGGAGACGGTGGGCTTTGGAAGGGGGGAAACCTGCTAGTGGGTATTGGAGTTTTTTCTGGAATGATGATGTTCTGGAATCGGATAGTAGCGATGGGTGTGCAACTTTGTGAATATAGTAAAACCCCTGAGCTGTATACTTTACCAGGGCGAGTCTGGGAATATATGAATTATATCTTAGCTAAGGAGAATAAGTCTGTACCTCTTTTTACTCCCAGTACTAGAACATGAAGGGTACAATTTCCTTGTACCCTTTACATCGAAATGGCATGTTTTTAATCCTTAATTTGATAAGCAAAATGTCTTTTCTTGGGTGTTTCCACTTGCATTCCTTTGATAATCAATGAAATGGAATTGCTTTTAATGTGTATTGACCATGTGGATTTCATATGCGCGAATCATCTATTCGCAGCTTTTGCCTGTTTTCTCCCCTATTAGTTCACGAGAACCCTTTATGTACGAAGGATTGTAAATCCTGTACTCTGTCGTCGTAAAGCTGCACGTGTTTCCCCAGTGATTAATTTACCTTTTGCTTTGACTTATTCACTCACTCTTCACCCAGTGCTGACTGTGCCGCCCTGTGAGTTACTCTGAGTAAGCACACGTATGGAGTCTCCGTCACTCTTTTTCCTTACGTTTTCTCACCACACTCATATGCTTAAGAAAGACTCGTCGGCATGGATACCGACACATTTGTAAAATCTGGTTTTCTCTCAGGATCTCTGTTTTGTTTTGTTTTTACCTGCTGCTCCTGTATGTGTGTGTGGCATGTTTCCGTGGTGGGATGTGGGGAGCGGTGCCTGTTGTGAGGGGGGCTGCCCTGGGAGGCCGGGGGCCCCCCTCTCCTCACACTCAGCTCCAAAGATGCTTCAGGCACTGGGGGTGGGGCAGGGGTGCCGACCTCAGTCCGTTTTCTCCTCCCGACCGACCGTGTCATGAGAGCGAACATTTTTTATCTGCCAGTCACTGTGCTGAGTACTTCTGGAGGAACCGGGTCACCTATGCCTCAGTGAGTCCTGCTGATAGACACTGTTGTACCGCCTAGGTTCGCAGATGAAGACGCTGGCTAACCAAGAATGCAGACACACCCGTCACCATCGCGGCTTGCTCAGATCCTGCTGCGAAGCTGAAGAACGGGGAAGCAGGAGAGAAGGCTCCATCCACCTCTGAGATGCGATCGTGAGCATGGTTCCCTCGCAGGTGAGTGTATCCTGCGTCCCACTCTGCCCTCTGCAGGCCCTGGCCGTGGCCACCGCGGGCAGGACATGAACACGCAGCCCCTGTCTTCAGGGAGGTCACGGTTTGATCGGACCCTGAGAGAATATATCCAGCATCCTTTGGCCTGCTTGTGACCTGATGAATCCTCCTACTCTTCCCCACACCTAACAGAGCAGAAATTACCACCAGCTTCTCTTACACCTCTTAATGGGCCAAAGACAAAATGCCTCTGGCTTCCCTTCGCCTTTGGGCATGAGGGCTCAGGAAGCTGGCACTGCTGTCCTGTCCTCATTCCTCCAGATCCCAGCCCACCAGGAACGTCCGTCTCCATGGTGACAGGGGTCAGGTACTGGGCCTGCCCTGCGGGAGCTGGTAATGACCTCCGGAGCAATAACTCTGCAGCTTGCTCCCTGCTCCCCGTGTCACTGGTGCCCTGAGCAGGAGGGGGGCGTGTACAGCGGAGAAGGGGCTGGGAGGACCCTGACTCTCCCAGGGCCTGCGGCATCCTCAAGGCTGGAGGCATGCTTCATTTACTGTACCTGCCTCTCCTGTCAGAAGGGGTGAGGCGGGCGGATTTCAATCATGCCTAGCCCGTGCTGCCAAAGGAGGTTAACCGAGCTGAGGCTGGCATGACTCTAATCACAGTGTGGTCCCTGGGCCAGCAGCATGAACCTTTCCGGAGAACTTGTTAGAAGGGCGACTTCTTGGGGCCCACCCTAAAGTGGACCTACTGAGACAAAAACGGGGGTAGCGGTGGGGACGGCAGTCCGCCTTCCACTGGGCCCTCCTGATGCGAGTGAAAGTTTGAGGAGCACCATTCGAAAGCGGTGGATCCCAAATGCATCTATCCTTTGGGATCAGCTGGGAATTTCCAGAAAGTACTGATGCCTGGTAGTGGGCTGAAAACAGTTCCCACCAGCTCGCAAGAGCTGATTTTTAAAATTTCAGAAAATCTGTGAGCCAGGCCCAGGTATTTAACCCAGCCATCCCGTAAATCCTATACAACCTTGCAGCTACATTTATTAAAAATAGGAGGTATTCAAGACTCATCATTTCAAATGATCTTACTGTATTTTATTATATCCGTTTTTATCTGCAGGACGAAAACACTACGGAATGGTTTTGCCACCGAGCATCTCTTCCCGACTCTGCAGTCAGCGAAAGCAGGCAGGCGAAATCAATCCTGATGGGGTATTTATACCACAGAAAGCAGCCAACTGCAGCTCAGGCTCCCCCCCCCCCACCAGGGAGCCTGTTGTTAAGCTCTGGCCAGCGCACCCCTGCCGGAGCCCCACCCCCGCCAGAGATGGTGGTGGAAGGGCTCTGCAGAGTGGCGGTGCTCTGGCATTAAAAGGAAAAACAGTCACAGGTGATTCTAAGGTGCAGCTAAGTTTGGGGACCGTCATTCTCTGGAAAGGCAGCTCCCGGCAGCCCCCGCGGGAGAGCGCGGAGTGGGCAGCTCTTCCAGAGGCCGGGGCTCTCAGCGGGCAGGGCGTACTTGTCTCTCTGGGGGTCAAGTAGGCGAAGTGAAGGGTGGGGAGCCGGTAGGTGACTCAGGGGCCACCCGAGGAGCTCGCCTCCCATGCAAACCACCCCCGAGGCTGCTCAGCTCCAGACAAGCGTGGCCAGGTGTGGGATGCTGGCCCACGGCTGCCAGGGCCTCTGGGGTTTTTTCAGAAAATCTGGATTTTGGGGGGACACCTCCCAATCTTCAGGAAACCATGGAGGCTAAACAAAACACATTTGCTGTCCAGCTTCTGCCAGCCACCCCCGATCTGAACCCTGGGCGTAGCACAAGGGTACTAACGTGGAGCTCGGGAAGGGGTGAGTGACACCACGTGACAGAGTAAACCACTCAGGACCGCTGCTGAGCCGTCAGCCCGGCAGCCTCCCACCAGGAGCCTGGCCCCGCACAGACACCGGCTTCTCTATCTGCGTCCACGAGACAGGGCCGCCCCCGGGGCCTGGCGAAGCAGGCAGGCATCGTTTGCAGATCTCACTCTCTGAGGGGACAGTGTGCTCCAAATACAAGAGCAGTTCGGACGCTCATAGGACTAAACGAAGAACCAGTGTTTGTGACAAACATCCTCCACGAGGACATCTAGCGATGGAAAGCTACGTGTGACGTGACCCCCACGGACCCCACGGCTTTGTGCGGGCGTCAGAGAAGCAGGCGTCCTGGCCTCATGGCCTCTGAGTGAGACCTGGAGAACTGCCCTCACCGCCAGTCGTCTCACTGGACACGTCTCCGGTCCTGCTACTTCGGGTGGAGGTAAGTCGCATCTGTCCACTGCAGCCACGGGGACACATCCTGCCCCGCCAGCAGGAGCAACCAGACAGTGTGTGCGGCTTCGGAGAGGAGCCCTGCTGTCTCTTAGAAGCTGACAGCAGCCCAGTCCTCGTCCCATTCAGATGCAGACGTTTGTGAGGATACTGTCCGAGGTGTGCTTGGCGCCGTCCTTGGGGCGCAGAGGTGGGGGGTGGGTCCATGTCCTTCAGGGAAACGGAAGTTGCTCCGTGTGACCCACACAGAGGGCGCTGAAGACAGCAGCTCTGCAAAAGCCAGAAGAGCAGATGCAGGGGGGCGGGGGCAGAGGGGGTTCCCCCTAGACAACAGAGCTAACAGGGCCATGGGGCTGCCCTGGAGTCTGGGATCTAGATCCATGATGTACGAGGAGGGGGCTTGTGGACCCCGGCCACAGGAGCCTGCACCCACGGTGCTGGTGTTGGGGGTGGGCAGCCAGCCAGTTCTTCCCCCCCCTCCCCCACCGCGTCCCCGCTGACCCTGACACAGCCTGAGCTGCAGCCCCTGCCCCACCCAGCATCTTGCTGTGGAGACGGTGCCATGCCCACTGGTGCTGTTGGCCCCCCCAGCCTGAGCAGGAACTGGGAACCCCCCTCCCCGTCTGCCTGCTGCTGCAGGAGCCCTGGGCAGGAAAGGCTGCTCTTCCTGCCGCCTTCCCGTGTCCTGCAGGTGCCCCCACTCCACCAGGGACAGGCGGGAACCAGGATGCAGCATCTAAGTGCAATGGTCAGGGTCCCAGCCTCCTGCCCCAAAAGGCAGCGCATGGGGCATGGGGCTGGGGGAGGCGGACAAATGACGGGCACAGAGAGAGTGTGGAGCTTTCTAGGGCCTGAGACAGTGAAACAGAGACAGAAATGACCTCATGTCCACCCACATCAGGCAGAGTGTGATCTTGGAGAAAATTGACCCTGCAAATGCAGATTTCTGCGTGCCGCCTTTTGTTCGCTCCGATGTTCACAGGTTTGCCTGCTTGGTTTCTCTCTAATCCGGCTCGTAGTGCAGAGCCCCTCTTTGTGATTTCCAGTGCTCCCTGTGATCTTTGTCCCGCACAGAGACTGGGGCCGGCATCAACATGGGACAGGGTGGTGGCCGTGGGGGTGGGGGGTGCTGCCACAGAAAGGCCCCCCGGGGCTCTGTGAATGGACCACGAGGCTGGTGCTGGAGCTCTTCCAGTTGTCATTACTCCTGGTTCAGCATACCCTACGGAGAGCCAAGACTGGTTGCACATCGCTCTTTTTGTTAAAAAGGCGGGAAACATAGCTTCCCTTTCCCTGGTTTTGAATGGGACCTTCTCTGGCACTGAATTCTAAGTGGGGTTTGTCATGTTCTGTGACAACCCATTTCTCTGATGGGCTTCACAGCAAAGCTCCCTGGCTGCTTCTGGCAGAGGCATCTGAGAGAAGCCAAGGGGCCAACAAGGCTCATGGCTGTTGATGGTAAGGCTCCGGTAGGTGCTTGGGAGTCTGGAGGAAGGACTCGTGTTCTGGGGAGCATTCTCAGTGATGAGATGAGGTCCCTCAGGGCCCGCAAACCTCCTGGACGTGCCTGGGGCTGGATGTTGGGACGGGTGGCCGATGGTGGACCGAGGAGCAGGGCCCTGCCGAGTTGTGTCCTGCATTTCCCATCACTGCCTGCTGTGCGGGGAGAGGACCCATGATGGCAAGAAGAGGCCCTTGGCCTGGCCAGGCCCAAGCAAACCCTTCAAAATCACATTTCCAGCTCCTCGGGAAGGGCCTCAGAGTCAGAGAAACCTTTGTGGAAGTCGAGCAGGGCAGACCCAAGGAAAGAGAATGAAGGCCCTTGAGAAAGAGGTCGCTCTGCAGGTCACAGTGGCCCCAGGGAATGGAGGTGAGCTAGGCTGGGCAGGGCGGGCATGGAAGCAAGGAGAGGTCCAAGGTTGAGCCTGGAAAAGAAAGCAAAAGACAGAAAAAGAATCTAAAGTGAAGGGTCCACAACAGCGAGTAAACAATATGGAATCAGAGGGTTCGGGAGGGGAGCTGTGAGAAGGTACCCAGAGGCAAGGGGAGAGGAGAGGATGTGCCGGGGCAAAGAAGGACTTCCCAGATCTCTGACAATTCCTACCCTACCTGTCCTTTGGTTTCACTCTGGATGTGGTGGGACCGTCCAGTTCAGCTGGTGGGATGCCGTATCCCCCCAGAGACCTTCCAGACGCCTGGTGAGCAGCTCCCACAACTGCCCATCAGATGACGCTCCCAGCCCACCAGGCATGAAGCTGTGGCTCCTCCCATCTCTGGTTTCTGGATCTCCGGAGCAGGTTGGTGGATTGCAGACAGAGCAAGGACTAGGGACAGACGGACGGAGGCACAGGAGAAGCCGGTGGCACTGGGAATTCACGGGTTCAAGACGGCAGCCAGATTTCCACATGAACGAATGTCCTAGAGGAGAACCCGATGGCTGTCGGCTGGTCAGCACGCTTCTCTGTTCTCAGCCACAGAGTGGCCTGTGGCCTGAGCCCTATGGCCACAGTGGCCACGAGGCAGAGACTCAGGAGGAGGAGGGAAGCCGCGATTGTGCGTAGCATGACTGTCAGGTGCGAGGAGTCAATGTGTCACTGTGTGAGAATTCTCTGAAGGTCGGGCTGCTGGCCTCGCTCTGTCCCATTGAGATGCAGCGAAATATTTCATTTCCCGTTTGGCATGTGTCATTTTGCCACTGGAGTTCCATCGACTTGGTGGGTCTTGGTGAAGCCTTGTTCGGAAACCAGGAATCAGTCGGGCCGCGGGCGGGCACAGGGGAGTGGTCAGCCCGCAGGAGGCAGTGCATTGCAGGGCGGGGGAGCAGATGGTGCCTGGAGGAGCCTCCCCATCCTGGAATGGACCACCCCCGGGAGGGGCACTGCTGGAGCGTCGGGAGCACAGAGAAGCAGCTGGGACCGATGGGAGACAGAAACCCAGGGAGCTGTATCCCACGGGTACCGCGCCCCTGTGTCTCACCCTTCCCCGTGCTGCTTACAGATCCACCCTAATACGTGCTGCTTACCGTGGCTGGGCCGGCGCTGCAAACTGCATTTTCCAGACCCCCTGGCCAGATGGCTGCCTTTTAGGTTTTGCCAAAAGGAGGCAATAGAGAGAAACTGAAAGGAGAGAGGAGGGAGGTGGCAGAATCCTCCCTCCAGCAGCTGGCTCCAGGCTCCAGCTTCCAGCCTCAGGTCTCCAGCCAGCCACTGCCTCCAGCTTCCAGCTTCCAGCCTCCAGCCAGCCACTGCCTCCAGCTTCCAGCCTCCAGCCTCCAGCCAGCAGCTGTCTCCAGCCTCCAGCTTCTAGCCAGCAGCTGCCTCCAGCCTCCTTGGGCACTCCCAGGACCAGCCCTGCCTATGGAACTCCAGGTCTGGAAGAAGACCAGGACAGATACACTGTAAGAAGCAAGGCATATCTGGAAAGCCAAGATCCCCCCTGGATACGGAGGACAAAGGACTCAAGAGGCAATTCAGAGAAAAACCTATGAATGGCTAAAACAAAACAAAATATAATACAGTCATGCACATACACAAGTGTTCAACTTTCCCAATACATTTTATAAAAGGAACGAAAAACCAATATTGAAATGCCATTTTCCACTCATGTTGACAAAGTTATCAGGATGATAACCATTGATTCTCAGTAAATAATCATTAATGGCACAAAATAGATGATGTAATGGGTTATGTATTAAAGTGTTATTTATGGTGGTGAAAAGGTCAATAAGAAGTTAAAATAACCCATACATTTAACAGTAGAATGACATTAAATATATTGTAAATCCACAATATGAAATACTTTTTAGGCATTTAGATATCTAAATAATATGTTTAAAATGTACTAAATGCACTATTTAGACTACGTGTAATAGTACATTTAAAATGTCTAAATAGTACATCAAAATAGTCCTGTGAGTGAGCACCTAACGACACAGAAATGTCTGTAGAATAATATTATTTGATAAAGTAAAAAAAGGACACAAATTTAAAAATAAATAGTATATACATGTGGTATGAGTCCACTTGTATTAAATGTGTGTGTGTGTACTATGTGTGTATACATTCACATACACATACATGTATGAAAGAGATTTTTTTAAGGGGAAGTTTAAGATCCTGATGCCGGGCTATGCCCCAAACCAATTAAATCATCATACTAATTTATCGGGGGGGACTCAGGTCTCTGTAGAATGTCAGGCGATTACAAGGAGCAGTCAGGGTTGCAAAACACATTGTACCCTGGTCTATACAGTCTCCTCGCCTCCAAATGAAAGTGCTATTCTTGTAGGTAGCTCCAACCTCTCTTGGTGCATTTGGTCCTTGAGAAAAGAGTCCCCGCGTTGGCTTACAGCAAAGGAGCTGGGAGCATTTTGCTGGGGTCAAGGCATCCGGACTGTCTCTGCAGCCAGCATGACTTCACCAGAGCCAAGCATCCCCGGGGGATCGGAAGCAGGAAGCTTCTGTCTCAGTTGCTTCCATCGTACTTCATAGAAAGGATGAAGTCAGGTGGGTCACAGCCAGAAGGGGAGACAGGGCCACGTATTGGAGTCTGTCACTATTTGCGAGAGGAGTGGGTCCAGAAGTTTTCACGCATCAAAATGGCGCTGAGTACGTCAACAAACCCAACGGGTAGGGAAGGCAGTGGGGTGAGGAGCTGCCTGCCTCCCAGCCTTCTGCAGCCTCTCCCAGCTCGGCCCACCTGTCAGGACTCCCTCCAAGGACACCCAGGGTCCAATGCTGGACGGTGTTGCTGTGGGGGGGCATAATTCCCCCTCTACCCTTTAGGTCTGTGGCTGAGACCCCATGTTATAAAAGCTTTGGCGAGAGAAAAACCAACAGAAGTTTCATTACATGTAACCTCATATATATGTGGAAGACACCCAGAAAAACAGTAAAACTCCCGGAGAGCCTCCACTTTAAATACCATTTTGGGCTAAAGGTAAAAGCAAGTTGTCAGAAGCGGGCCAGTTTCAGAGCTACCAGGAAGGGCCCGGGTCTACACCGGTGAGGTTGGTTATGCAGATGGCGGTCGGCTGCGTCTCCAGCGGTAAAGACATTCTAGAGATTTGGAGTCAGCTTCTTCTAGGCTGGAGTTACAAGACATCGGGACACCCTTACAGATGGAGATTTCCCTGATGAATGTAAATTTCCCTCACAAAAGGCCTACTTCTACTCTCCGGAGAAGAGAATCTGGAGATTCTTCGGTGTTGCCTTGTTTCTTAAAAACTAGCTGCTCAAAATAATCCCTATGCCGAAGAAGGAAGATCTATTCTGCTACCCTCCCTTGCTTTCCCGGGACGAGCTGCAGTCCACTCTGGTCACCACGGCTCTTTCCAGGTCTCGCGGGCCCCAAGTGGGTGGACGTGAGACACGGGCTGTGTGTGGTGTGGATGGAAAGGAGGGAGGAGGAGCCGGGATCTGGATTCAAACCTCCAGGCCTCTGTGTTCACACTGCTTGGCCTGAGTCTTTCCGCCGCCACCGGCCTCCCCTACACCACAGTTTGCACGTGGTTGTGCGTGTGTGCAAGCATGTCCCCGGCAGTGGATCTCGACCTGGCGGCACCATGGAGTCACTGCGGGAGCTCTGGAAACGACCTGCCCCACCTGCAGAGATGACCGTTTCACAGGCCTGGGGGCTGCTGGAACAGACAATGGTCCAGAGATCCCCGAGTGACTGCCGCGAGCAGCCAGGCCTGAGCGTCCCTGGAGAACCTGAAGGGAAATGCTCCGTGGTTGCACGGCGGCGCCTCACCAGATGGGGTCCTGGGACTGGCCCTGGGAACTCATGAGAGATGTCAACATCTGAGCTCTCCCCGGACCCGCAGAATTAGAGCCCGGCACACACACGCTCTCCAGGTGACTCTGTGAGTGCCGAAATGTGGGGACCACGGTTTCAGTACAATGGCCCTTCACCCTGATTGCTCATTTCGAGCAGTGAGGGAAACTTCTGGTTGAAAACAGTTCTGTGTCTGGACTTCACAGTTTCTTGGAGTGGTGTCCAGTCACTGGTGGTTTTTAAAGTTCTCCGGGGTATTCTAATGCAACCAGGTTTGAAGACCGTAGTTTTAAAAAGAGAGAGGGTGGAAGCTTGAAGAAGGGAACAGGCACCCACGCGCACACACAGGGGCACATGCACATACACAGGCACACACACATGCACACAGGTACATGCATGTATGTGCATACAGAGACACACATGCACACGTGTGAGCACACACACATGCACACACACAGAGCACAAGCCCAGGCTGTCTCCCAGCGTGCTGGGAAGAGTTGCAGAATCTCTGATGTTTACAATGTGATTGAACTCATCGCTTTCAAGAGTGACCTTTCATTAGGTTGAATCACTTCCTTTGGAAATAAAAGAAAATGCCTCCATTGTTTTTGAGAAGTTCTGTTCATCTTTGAGACTATTTTGCAAAACAACTCTTCTCACTCTTCTCCAATGTGGAGGCCTCAAGCTTCCCGTCGATTCTGTCTCTGCTGACCTAAGCAGACAACCACGTAATGCTGTGGGGAAATTTTCAGACGAGCTGAGGGCTCCCACTGCAACCCCCCATTTTGCAACTGGGGAACTGAGACCCGGACAGCCTCCAAATGTGGTGCTCAAGGTTGGGCGGAAGATCAGTAGCCGAGCTGAGAACAGGACCAACGTCTTGCCACCTCCGTTAGCTGTGACTTTGCCAGATGACACGGTGGGGACAGTGGGCGTTTCACCGGAACGGTCTCCAGTGTCACCAGATGGCTGCCTCGTGTGGGGGTGATGCTCGGGGCAGCTTGGGATCAGCAGGTCTAGGTTCAGATCCTGCCTCAACTGGTGTTAGCTGTGAGAACCACTCTGTGCCTCAGTTTTCTCCTCTGTAAAATGGGGACTCGCAGAGATATGAGGACTAAGTGGGTTGATAGGAGGCACAGAGCAGAGCCTGGTGTGTAAGTGAGGGCCATTCTCACAGTCCCGGAGGGGCTCCGTTGTTCCTGCACCAGCCCCTGGCACTCTGTTTCCCACGGTCCTGGGAGTCTGTGTGCAGTGCCAGAAGGGACTGGCCTCATACCCAGGTATGGGGAATGCTGCTCAGTCCACAAAAGGGGGAAGACAGAAGTCTGGGACCTGGGAGAAGAAAGAGAAATGTCTAGATGAGTGATTTCTGAGCATTCTTGCTCTAGGTGTGGCCATTCATCACCCTTGCCAACCCTGCTGATGGCCCACTGTGTGAGAATCGTTAGCACTTTCTGTGGCGATCAAAGGCCTCTCATAGCCACCACCAGACACTGGGACTGGGGTGAGAGAATGCTGTAACCCCAACATCGGCCCCGCCCCATGTGCCCTGTGACCTTGGGCACGCACCTCTCCTGGCCCCGCCGTGCTGTGACCTTGTCTCCTTTGACCCTCTCAGTAACCAGCAGTGAGGGCTGCGGCCGTCACTCCATTCTGGGAATGAGGAAACCAGCTCTCAGAAAGCCTGGCCCGAGGTGGTGGGCGAGGACGTGGAAGAGGCTCCTGGGAGGTGTTGCCCTTCCTGCACCTGCCTGTCACCACCCTCCTCCCACCCTCGCCAGCCAGCCAGCCAGCCAGCCAGCTCTGTGTTTCTTTCTCTAGTCCTGTTTCCCATAAAAGTCTATTCCCTTTCTCTCCCACATCCACAGCGGGCCTTGGTGAAGGGTGGGCTTTGGACAAAGTGACCCAGCCTGAGACAACAGTACCCACGATGGCCCACGAGTGACCACTTTCAGGAAATTGGACTAATAGTTCCTATGACCTCTGCGGATGAAAATGGCATTCCCAGAGGGAACGACTGACTCAGGGATGATGGAAATTTCCGGTGTGTGTTAGTAGGCTGGAGGGACAGCTGCCGCTACTGGGGCTGAAGCCAGCCCTTGGGGGGACACGGAGGGGCGCGGGCCTGGCTGCCCTGGCTGACCGCAGGTCTTGTACCGACGCAGCTGGAGGTGGCCTGGGTGGGCCCGAGGTGACCTGCGCCCCCGGTGTTTCCCTCTCTCGTTCTCGCAAGGCCGTGGGCCTGTGGGCCATTCTGGAATAGACTGGTATTCTGCTTTCATGGTTCCTACCTCCCTGAGGGATTCTGAATTACCCCATAGTCCCCACCTCACAGTCTCCCTTCCAACGGCTGTGAGACGCTTGGAGCCTTCTAACCTCACCTGGCCTTCCAGGGTCCTGTTTGTCTGTGGCAGACGGAGAAACGAGAGCGAGCACACAGTGCTGGGCCTGCGAAGGGCACCCGTGGTGGAGGGAGGGTGAGGGGCTCGGCTCCAACCCTCCAGGCCCCAGGCTACACCCCAGAAGGGCAGCTGGAGGAGGCCAAGAGCAGGGGAAGCAGGAGCCCAAGGGGTGTGCAGGGGAAGCAGGAGCCCAGGGAGGAGGCTCTGGTAGGGGGTGGGGAGGCAGGGCCATAAAGACAGAAGAGTGAGTCACGGCGGGCGGTTGGCCTTTCTCTGCCTCCATGACACAAACAGACAGCAACAATGCGAATGAGGGGAAAAGGGGGAAAAAAATCACCACAGTTTTCGTCCTTCACACATGAGATGCTTTTATTTTTCCAAGTTCTTTTCCAAGCCCTGGCGACATTTATGCAAAAATGTTATGTTGCAGTAAACACAGCCCGGGCCCAGTTTTGGACCCAGCTGCCCGCTCAGCCGGCTTCCTGAGCGCCTCCCTGGCTGGCCGCGAGCTCCACCCGTTCAGTAGCTGGGACGCATCTCCCCCAGTGCGTCCCCCGCCCCCGGGACCCCGCAGGAGCCCCCACCACCACCACCACCAGGAGCCCACGGCTTCCCCAGACCTGCCTGCTCATGTCTGCTGTTTGCATCACTGGAAATGGTTACTCATTTGTCAAGCACTGACCTTTATTGCGATACTTCTTACATTTTCTTCATAACTAGAAAGGTGGCGCCTGTATCAGTTCTCTGGTTTGCTAATTATAGCCCCTCTTGAACGATCTGTGAGGGGTTTTATTCTAGCTTGCCGCGTATTAGCTCTTTATACGAGGTGACGGAGCGCCCTGGTTTGCCTGGGCCGGTGCTGACGCCCGAGCCAGCCCGGCCGAGCCCGCTGCTCTCCTGCCCGCTGTCCCCGGCCAGCCGTGCTTTCTTTTTGGTTGGTGAGAGCAGTCGCAGGGTCACTGTAAGAGAACCGAATTAGCACGGGTTAAGCACCTGGAGCAGCACCAGGGACATAGTTCTTGATACGTTTGAGGGAAGAGGGCATAGCACGTTGAGCTAGAGTGTGCGGCAAGGAATCCCATTGCTGGCTCTTGGCTCAAATCCTGACTCCTCCGTCTCCCCTCTGCGAGATGAGACGACAATGGCATGCTGGAGCCGGTATGCTCACGCCGCACAGAATAGGCCCCACAGCAGGCAGCCCCCAGGGCCAGCCACCGTGGGCGGCAGTAGAGACGGGGGTAGGATGTGTCTCCAGCTGCCACTACGGGTCATCTGCTCTGTGACAGGCACTGCCGGGGGGACTGGCCGCCCTGCTCTTCCCGGACCTTCCGTGGGTTTAGCACTGAAGGCCCTACATGCGGGGAATCCTTCAGACCGGGGCAAAGGGCTGGCCGGTGACCCAGCTACTGGGAGAATCTTAAATGATCTCAGTGCACCATCTCGACACAGACAGAAACAGGGATTCTGGGCAAAGATGTGCCCGGATGACACGGTGGTCCCAGAACCTGAGGTCATCCCACTCGATGAACAGTGTCCTTGCTGGGAAGGGGCTGGGGAGCCAGAGGCTGGTTCATGGTCACCTGAGCTCAGCTCTTCACAGTTTCCAAATGCTGTCGCGTGCTGACTGTGCAGTTACCCCAGCCTCACGAGGTCTGGCGCCTGCGCGGGGGAGGGAGGTCTGCTTCCCAGGAGGGCTGGGCCAGCCCCCATCACCCTGCTGCAGGAGGAACAGCGTTGGCTCATGGTGACAAAAGGATCATGACTTGGGTGAGTGGCTGTGCTCACAGGAACGTCATCCACCCTCGTCTTTCTCTTCCAAGTGTGTGGACCCAGGGGCTGTGCTGGACCCAGCGAGCCAAGGGCAGAGGTGAGGAGATGAGCAGAGAGACCAGCCTGCATGGCAGCTACATGGGCGGGTGCTCTCATTCAGGGAAGGAAGGCCCCCTGCCGCCTCCATCCAGGGGCCCTTGGACGGGGGCCAGGCCACTGGCGCCACCACACTGGGACTGGAGCTAAGCTGGAAGCACGTGGGGAGCTCGGGTTCAGACAGAGGCTCCTGGGAGCACAGCCCATCAGCCCCGCACGGCGGCGGGCTGACCCAGTGGCAGCGGGCTGTCGCAGGGCTGGCGGCCTGTCCCAGGGCTGGCTGGCTGGCTGGCTGTCCCAGTGGTGATGGGCCATCCCAGGGCTAGCTGGCTGGCTGGCTGTCCCAGTGGCAGTGGGCTGTCCCAGGGCTGGCTGGCTGTCCCAGGGCTGGCTGGCTGGCTGTCCCAGTGGCGGCGGGCCGTCCCAGGGCTGGCTGGCTGTCCCAGTGGCGATGGGCTGTCCCAGGGCTGGCTGGCAGCCTCCGGAGGGGGGGAACACCGCTGGTGGGATTTGCCAGAAGAGAGGGCTGTCTCTCCCGTTCCTACCCTCTGCTTTCCCCAAAACTCTCTTCTGAGCCTCAGCCTCTTCCCGCTATTGATGGGGATTCCTGGACGGTGGAGACGCTGACCCACCAGTACCCCGTGCCTGCGTAGGTGCTGCATAATCTGAATCGCCGCAGAGATGCGCGGATGCCTTGGGCTGTGGGTCTGAGCCATCTGTAGCCGGGGGACACGGTTCTGAGGACAGAATAATGATACTAAGAATAAGATGAGGGACTGTATGCTGTATAGCACTTTCAACGTGCCGAATACTGTGGTAGGTGCCCTGCCTGTCACCCTCAGTACGACCCTGTCTCTAGGTCGGCCTGACGGCTCAGAGCTGGGCTGTCCTCTCCTTTTGGCTTCTGTATTCCTACTAATGCAAGCTAAAATCACATGGCTTTTGTTTAGCCACTGAAACACCCGAGTGAGTGAGAGAAGAGTGAGGTGGCGGGTGGGTGGGTAATTCTGGAAGGAGCCAGAGGAAGGCTGCTCTGCTGAGCTCACAGAGCAGTACATGGGCAGTGAGGGCCGTGCAGAGGGAGGGCAGGACTCAAGGCGCCGGGACTGGATTACAAACCCAGGCCGGCAGCGGGTCTGCACTCCAGGTAAAGAACAGAGTGCTGAGCCAGAGCCCCCCCCCCCCCCCGAAGGCTGCCATAATCCAGAGGGATCCCCAGGGTGAGCACAGAAAGAGCAACTTCCAGAAGAATCTTCCCTTTGTTCCATCAGGAGAGCACACACAGAAGGTGCCTGGTACGGTGTCTGTGCCTGGAATAATTTGTAATCTACAGTTTTCTTAACCTTCCCTGGGTTTCCCCCCTTTTCCGTCTGTTAACAGAACGGTGATGAGTAATTGCATCTGACTTCACTATGACGTCAGCTGGCACCTGTCCTGAAGAAGCCCTTTGTCCGCTGACTGCCCTTCAGGGACGTGTTTGTGCTGGTGCCTCATTTAGGCCCCTCCGCTGTGGCTTGTGGCTTTCCGGCAGAGAAGTGAACTCCGCGTTAGGAGAAAATGGAAAAGTCAATCGTCCGCTACATGATAAGTCCCATTTCCTCTCCTTGTTTTCCAAGACGAGTTTTTAAATCATACGTGAGGGATGGTTGTCACGTGAGAAATAAGAGGCTTCCGATATGCATGCCCGCCAGGCTCTGGGGTATCTCGCCTGCCGTTCTCGCCTGGGTTTTATTCCGCTGGGTTCACTTTGCTGAGTGTCTGTCCATGTTCAGGAGTCCCTCAGCTCGTCCCAAACAGACCCGCGCCATTGTCTGCACCACCTTCTGTCACACCCGGTCTGCTCTGGGAAGATCGCCTGAGGACCCTCCCTCCTGCCACCGTGCCTTTGCATGCGCTGTGGGCTTTTCAAGGAGTGTCTTTCCTTTCACTCTCTGCTTCCGTCAATCCCGTACATCCTTCAAGCACAAGACGGACCCTGGCCCAGTCTCCCAGAAGACTTCACAAGCCCCTCCTTGAGGTGGCAAGGTGTCCCTCCTCCAGCTGCAGCAGCCTCTGCTCACCTCGTCACACATTAGGGTGACCCATGCTTGGTGGGAGCTCCGCAGACACGGAGTCTGGCTGTCGTGTTCATCACGGTAGCCCCACGGCCTTCACATTGCGCAAGGCATGGGGCACAGTAATGGCTCAAAAATGCATGTTAATTAAATACAAATAATCTAAGGAATCACTTTGCTATGCCGCCACCTCCAGGAAGAATTCCAAGATCCTTCCAGCCTGGGAGGCTTTTCCACACGTGGCCTTCCTTTGCAGTCTGTGCCTCTCTTTTACCCCGGTCCCTTTCTCCTTTTCCACTCCATGGCAAATGGCCTGGCACGTGGGAAGTGCTCTGTAAGTGGCCGACGAATGAATGTTAGCAGAAAACTGAACTGATTTTGCTCACAGAAGCATGGAAAGAATCATTCTGGGATACTCTGTGTACTGGGATCATTTTTTTTGCCCTTACGTTGTCAAAAACAATATTCCTAGTATTCCCTAATATTCCAGGGAAGACCATGAATTCTGAGACCCCATCACCTGTCTGTGTAATATCTTCAGCTTCCCTGATTATAGAGGTTCACAGAATTTCCTGATTCTTGTTGTCGTTGTTGCTGTTTTGAGGTCCACAGATTTTCGAGGCCTAGAACGTGAGGGTTGGCACAGCTCTGAAAGGTTGCCTAGTCTCTCTCAAGCCACCTCATCTTAGAGATCAGGAAACCAAGGTCGAAAAGCACAGAATAATTCATCAAGGCAAGTCAACGGCCAATAAAACGGGTCTCACCTATATTCACCTATATACAGACACAGCGAGGTCCGATCAAGCCTTAGTTCAGAGCATTGCACTCGTCTACACCCTTGATCTGATCCTAATACTCTCGCCCTCCCATGCCTGACTCTGTGGAAGAAGCTCACATGATGTGGGAATGGTGAGTATTTGTGAAGGACCATTCAGAAAACATGTATTGAATTCAGTAAGCTTTACTGTTACTATTTTTGCCAGGATGGAAGTACCCACGAGAGTTGCAGACTGACCCGGTTGTGTCCCCAGCACCAGCGCCTGGCACGTGGTAAGTACTACACAACACATACTTGTTGGGTTGAAATTAAGAATGCACGTGTCACCAAGTTGTTGGTCGAAACTGGAATGATACAAAGTGGATCGCAAGACCCCCGTGCTAGGATGCTGTCCAACTCCATAAAGGGAGGGACACATACACAAGAAAAAATATAAAAACCCGAAAAGGAAGGCTACACCAGCCTGAGAGTAGTGATTGCCACAGGGACCAGGACTGGGGCGGGTTCCAGGGAAATCTGATTTGTGTCTAGTGGGTTTTATTTTTTAATCAAAAAAAGAAATTGAAGGAAGAAGTGAAGCAAATATGACAAAATGTATTTATTTATTCTGTGTGATGGGTACACAGGTGTTTGTTATATCCATCTCTGTGATTTTCTGGGGGTTTGAGATTTTTCGTAATACCGCAGCTGTATTATGTAAGGAACTATTGTAGTTTTACTGTTGGTCCCAGTGCTGAGGTTTCCAGACCGTTCTCAGATTTGATGGTTCGGAAGGATGCGTGGAGCTCAGGAAAGCTGCTGTACGTGTGGTGTAGTGTAGCGAGAGGACGGGGAATCAGCGAAGGGAAAAGGGATGTAGGGCAGAGTTCGGGCGACGGGGAAGGAGCTTCCTTTGTCCTCTCCTGACAGTTGTACGGGTAGCACTGAATTCTCTCAGAAATGAGGTGTGACAGTACACACCAAGTCCCCCCGACCAGGGAAGCTCCCCTGCGAGCCGGTGTCCAGGGTTTATCTGGTCTCGGTCATGTGGGCATGGAGCACCTGCTCGACTGACCTTAGCTACAGTCCCTGGATCTCCAGATCAAAGACATACAGTGTGGCCTGAGGCCCTCATTATAAATCACATTGTTAACATGAAGCTATCTGGTGTGGTCCAAGGTCCCAGGTATGCAAAGATACTCTTATCAGGCAGAACATTCCAGGGACTCATAGGTTACGTCATAGGAGACTGAGAAGGGCCAGTCCTTTCTTCGGAACGTGCAAGCATGACGATCCCAAGCCTGCTGAGTTAACCCTTTATTGTACAGCCCTGGGCCAACCCAAAGTGAGATGGAAGACCACCACGTGCATTTGTGAAAGATTTTGTGAGCCTGGGGCAGCCACCTACCTCCAGGCTAGAAAAAGTCTGGAGGGACTGGGGCGTCTGGGGAGCCTGCTCCCCACTTCACACCGAGGAAAACGGGCTCGGAACGGACCACTGGAGATCTAGGCTTGTGTCTAGAAGTTTCAGAAACCAAATGGACTGACACTTGATTGACACCCGAAGAATCTAACTTAGGAAACACTGGCGTGGCCGCTCTGGCGACCAGGCTTTGGGATCTGACTGCCCTCCCAGATTATTCTGGGACCAAAAAACAGGTGAGGGTTCCTGGTGGGAGGGAAAGGGAGAACTAGTTTAGGGTCTTCTTAGTCCTGGTCAAGGTGAGTCCAACAGGGGACTGGACCGTAGGATTCTAAGAGGCTAAGGAAGGAGCTGTAAGCAACCAACCGGGAGAAAAATGCATCCATCCAGAGATGAGGAGTGGAGGGGCTTTAGAAGAACCCTTTTAAATGCCACGGAAGAGAAAGGGTAACCGTCCAACCCTGTCAAGCCCAGGGAGTCACCATGGAGAGATTTCCTGTCCGTGTTCTCCACTCCAACCTGCCCTGTTCTAGCTCTCGAGAGCAGAGACCGGGTAGCAAATGTGTGAGGAGAGGCAGAAGAACAGGGTGAGGGGGGACAAGTCCTTTTGGACTGCAGTCTGTACAGTTCAGAGCTGGGGAAGGAGGGACACTTCCAACCGTGAAAGAAGTGTAAGTTCTAATTGTTAATGAGCCTGGAGATCTTCAGTACTGAACGGGGCTGTCTTGGAGAACAGAGAGACAAAGAGGAAACTTTCTGCTTCTTTCCCCCCTCTGTGCTTCAATTCTGGTATTTTCTACCAATTTTGTCTTCACCTGAACTTGGTTCTGTTCCCTGCTGTGCTCCGTCTCCTGCAAGCCATTCTAATAAGTACCAACTTCAGATGTTATGTTTCATATTTCTAGAATGTTCTTCAAAAATATATTTTAGGAACACCTGGGTGGCTCAGTTGGTAAAGCATCTACCTTCAGCTCAGGTCACGATGTCAGGGTCCTGGGATCCAGCCCCACGTTGGGCTCCCTGCTCGGCGGGGCATCTGCTTCTCCCTCTGACCCTCCCCCTGCTCATTATTTATAAGTAAATAAAATCTTTTTTAAAAATTTAAAAAATCTTTTTAGTTTTCTATCGAAATGTCCATTCTTTTCATCCATTTTCCCTCTATTTTCTCAAAACTATAAATCAAAAAAAGCCCTGTCTTTTACCATTTCCAGTATTAGGGTCATCTCAGTCCCCACATCTAAGGACTGTTTCATTTCTTGATCATCAGTCTCTTTGACCCTGTCCCTTTGCATGTCTAATGGTTTTATCTTATGCCAAATACCAGACACGGCAGAACACAGAGGTGCTGGGTTGCCTGATTCCTCTAGAGAGTGTTAGGTGTTGTCCTTGCCCACAGTGAAATCACCGAAGGATTGCCTTGGTCGTGTTGAGACGTGAGCGCTGGTTTCAGACTTGGTTAGGGCAGGTCTTTGCAGTCTTACCCCAGCTGCTAGGGTGCAGCCCTTTCTCCCAGTACCCGGTCCTTACTGCGAGGGTGTGGTCCCTCTGGAGCCTCGGCCCCAGGCTCAGGTACTGACTGAGCATGTCTCCTCTGGCTGCTCCTGCACGGCCAGCCTGCTCAGCCCTGCACGGTCTCTGAAATCTTCCTCAGCTTTGCAGCCTCCTGCTGACCCGGCGTCTCAGCCGACCATGCACAGTGTAGGGTTCAGCCAAAGGTATGATGGGGAAAATTTTTTTTGCAGATTTTTTTTCACTCCTTATCTGAGGCTCTCTTCTTATAGGTACACTGACCCCAAAGCCCAGTAGCGTCACAGCAGCCCCAAACTCCAATCTCCAGGGCAAGATGCCTGCTCTCTGTGTGGGCCCCACTTCCCTGCACCATGGTTAGAGAGAATTTCTGAGCTTCAGTTCAATGCTCTCATGTTCCCTTTTGTCCACCACTGTGCAGAGCCCACAGAAAGGAGAGAGAGATCGGAAAGTGAATTACATCCTGGGACCCTCCGTGATCCCAGACTGGCAGTACACGAGGCTCAGAGAGGAAGAGCACCAGGAACGACCCATAGTGGGAGTGGTTTTCATGTGACGTGGAATACCAGCGTACTGAACACTTACGACTCTAACAGAGGGAATATCATGAGATCTGAAAAGATAAAACAGACCTGCAGAAAGATTCCTGTTGAATGCTTACTGGATTTCACAAATTAAGCTAGAAATTGTGCCTTTAAATGTTCCTTTCAGGTTTAAATCTGCAGGGGTGAAGTTCTAGCACACGATAAATACAGAGAGGAGGTAAGGATTGACCTGCCTCTCTCTCCTCTGGAACGGAAGGGAGCAGAGTCTGAAAGTAGTTGGATTTGGTTGGTTTAGCCCCAAATTTGGCAACCAACCCCAAAACACAGGGACCACGTTGACCAAAAAAGAAAAATTGTAGGGCATTGCTTGAAAAGGAGTCTGTAGTTGCTTATTAAAAGCATTGCAGTAATTCTGACTTGCAAGATTATGTACGTGAATTTTGATCTTTAACAACAGAAATATGAGCAGAAAGAATGAACAGAGTATTTAATTTTTAAAAAATGCAAATTGGGGCACCTGGCTGGCTCAGAGAAGCACGCAACTCTTGATCTCGGGGTTGTGAGTTTGAGCTCCGTGTCGAGGGCAGAGGTTACTTAAAAAACAAAATCTTAAAGAAAATGCAAAGGACCAACATCATAAGAAAAACATGTTCAAATAAAGGCAGAATAAAACAATTGGTTAAATCCATTAAGTGTAGCCTAGAAACTAAGCGTGGAACAATTTAAAAAACCAGCAATTCAAAGAATATAAATGTCTCCAAATGGGCGGATGGCTTGAATGAATTCTGATGCATCAAAGAGTGGTTTGCCTGCGGTTCAGCTTGGGTGGAAGTGCAAGCCTTTGTGTGACACATGCTCGGTCTGCATGGTACACGGTGACGGATTGGTGACAGCCGACACCATAGATCGGATTGGCAGTTTGTGTTCTGTTGCCTGCCTGTATTCACATGTTATCACAAACAGGTATTGCTTTCGTGAGAAGAACTCCTCCCTCACCAATTCCTCAGAGATCTGGACGTTTTAATGAAGCTTTTCTCTTACTTAAAGCTATTAATTCAGTTTAAGCCAAGTGCGCCGGAGTTGCTCACTTGGCTGTTACTTTGCGCGCGGGGGTAAAGGAATTTCACTGTTTCCAGTTCTGTAAAATGGGAATAATACCCACGTCCGAGGGTTAATGCTTTATTGGTGTTTAGCAATAGATTCTTTCTAAAAATCTTTTATTTAAATTTTAATTAGTTAACATATAGCACAATATTGGCTTCAGGAGTAGAATTCAGTGGTTCATCACTTACATAAAACACCCACTGCTCATCACAACAGGTGCCCTCCTTGATGCCCATCCCCCATGTAGCCCATCCCCCGCCCATCTCCTTCCATCAACCTCAGTGTATTCTCTGTAGTTAAGAGTCTCTTATGCTTTGCCTCCCTCTGCCCTTTTTCCCCCTTCCCCTATGTTCATCTATTTTGTTTCTTAAGTTAAAGCAAAATCATATGGCATTTGTCTTTCTCTGACTTATTTTGCTTAGCATGATACACTCTAGCTCTACCCACATCATTGCAAATGCAAGATTTCATTCTTCTTGATGGCCGAGTAATAGTCCATTACACACACACGCACACACACACACACACCCCACGTCTTCTTATCCATTCATCAGTCAGTGCACACTTGGGCTCTCTCCATAGTTTGACTATTGTTGAGCAATAAATTCTTAGTGACCAATAGCTGTTTAAATCAAGCCCGATGATAGATTTACAGGAGAGCCAGCAGGGAAAGGCGAGAGATCTTATTTGGTCCCTGTCGCCCCTTCCAAACCACTTCTGATTCCTCCCCTCTTGCCCTCACTGCACCCAGTGCCTTCCAGCTCATTCCATCCAGCGCTCTGACCTGCCCCCTACCTCCCTGCAGACACCAGCTCACTTCCGGGTCTCTCTTCCCCTGTTCATGACGGAGTTGGGCCCCTGGCTCTCGGTCTTCCTCTCCGCCCATGCTCCTGCCCTCACTCTTGCCGACTTCAGTATCTAATCATCTAGTGTTGGCCTTGCCATTCCTTAACCTCCTGTCCTCCACCCCAGCGCAGCCCCTTGGCATCGTCATGGTCTAGACCTAGCACACCTGGTAAATTTACCTTTGCCGGAAGCTTCATTTCAAGCACCTTGCTCTCCTTCTGACCTACTGTCTCTGGAATCCACTTCAATAACCCTTTGACGTCAATCCTCCAGTCCTCCTCCTTCATTCCATTTTCAATATCCCGTCCCCGCCCTGCATCTTTGCTTGCCTCCATTGCAATCAGTTCTTTAAATGACTGTCACTTCCCTTCGCCCTTTGTCCCTCTATCATATCTGTCTGGCAAAACTCCAATCCTGGTTGGACCCGCCTCCTAGCTTTCCTTGCACCTGCTCCTGGCCACCTGAGTGTTGCTACACGAGAGAGCACGCAGACTCTGGGTGACACGTTCAGCTTAGAAGTCATCCCCACAAGCTGAACCGAGTAAACTACACCGCATGGCAAGTCCATTTTTTCTTGAGTAGGTTTGCTTTTCTCTTCTCTGGGACAGCAGTTTTATTATCTGGAGCTGCTTCTCCCTCCAGGTCACGGGATGACCAGATGTACGTTCAGAAGTTGTGCTCAGTGAGGGGCTGCATGTCTGTTCCCTTCCTGCTGTTCTCAGGGCCATCCCTGAGTGTCACTGTCTTGGCGGCAGCCCATTTGGGGCATGAACCAACCCACTGAGCTGACTGATTGATGATCCAGGCCCCGTTCTTCCTTCCCTCATAGCCCACCGTCAGGAGCCCTCCCCAGGAGGCCATGGGTGTGAGCTGTTGTCTTAGTGCTGCAGAGATGCCATGGCGTGTGTCCTGTGTGTAAACTTACTTGTGCCTCTAGACCTATGCAGGCCCAACTTCCACTGCACTGTTCCCATGGTGCACGGCTGTTGTGCCCACTCCACCCAGTGGCTTGCGGGGAGGCAGCACCCAGATCCTAATGGCAGGTTTGGTCCTTCAGTGACTCATATCCACTGTGAGTCTCTCACCTAGGACCCAGCAGCATGCCACGATCTGCTTTTCAAATGGAGACTAGTTCTCTGCTGCGGATGGCATGGCCTTGTTCCAGATCCCCAGGAGTGGTGCTGGACTCTCTGACCTCAGATGAACTCCTTAACTGCCATGAAATCCTCTGGCACCGTGGAATTTGCTGGGTCATGTGGCCCTAGTGGTGAGGCTGCTTGTATCATAATCCAGAACCCAGGGCAGAATTCTCTTTGCTCTGGGTTCTGGCGAGGAAGCCCGGGCAGCTGGAAGTCAGGCTGTCTTGTAGGAGCATGGAAAGGCCCAGAAGGCACAGGGGCAAGGGATGATGGGAGGAGAGGGACCAGATCCGGTTTACCTCGCTCCCCTCGCAGTGATGGTGCTTTTCCCCACCATGTCTGTTTTGATCATCTCTTTTTCCCTTTGAGGATGGAGTTTATCTTTTAGTTCTGCCTCTGAGAACGTCATTCCATACGTGTATGGCCTTCAAACTAAACGTGCTTCCGTTCGCTGCCTGCCAGGACATAGAGGTAGCTTGTTCATTGCAAGATATTCTTTTAAATATTGATTGGCTTGCAGGGGGGAGTTTAGAATTCCTCTGTTAGCACTTAGGAATGTCAAGTTAACATTTTGTCACCTACCATTGCTTTCAAGTGCCCAGGCCAGCGCTCTCCATTAGAAATACAAGGCGAGCCATGTAGGTTACTTTACATTTTCTAGTAGCCACATTACAAAAGGAAAAAAAGAAATGGGCAAAATTAATATTAATAATACATTTTGTTTAATCCAAAATATCTGAAATGTGTTCAACACGAGGCCCCAACCACACGTCGAGTGTCGACAGTCGCAGGGGGGTGAGTGGGCGTCATGTCGGAGCGCTCCGATCCAGACGCAGCCCCGGGAATGCCTCACCTTCACCGCAACTTCAGTGGTTACAAGAGGTTCCCCATGCCTCTCTAGGTTATTCCTTGAGAGAGAGGGCAAGACAGGGAGCAAGAGAGAGGGCAGTTTCATCACCTCCATGCTGCTCAGAGAAGGGAGCTGATTGGCCCAAGATAACCCGTCGTCAGAAAGTAGCCAAGGTGGGACCGTGGCCAGCTGTTTGGACTCCAGTTCTGTCTCGAATACAACAGTGGTTCCCAAACTTGTCTGCACACTCACATCCCTTGCGGATGTTTTAACATTTCTGAAGCCCAGCCACACTCCCAGGGCGTTAAACCACAACATCTGGGGTGGGACTCGGGGGTGAGGAGCTGGGAAAGCTCCCTGTGGTCTGGGCGCGTGGCCGTGGGTGGAGGGCACTGGGGTGCCACCGCCACCCTCGGAATGTGGCCCACAAACCAGCAGCGTGGGCATCAGCCGTGCCTCATCTCGGACGGTGGCCAGGCCTGCTGATGCAGAACCCCACAGAGGAGCCCAGCTCACGCTCCAGGCCGAGAAGCATCTGACGGAAAACATGGAATTCTGCGTTTACTTGGGAGAAAACACAGTCCAGGACATTTCCACGATGCAGGTTTATTGAGCAGGGCAGTAGCTGGTGGCCTTTGGGTTTTCATTAAATTAATATTATGTGACTCATGCTGCTTTCTCGGTGTTATTAGGACTTTATTTCTGAGCCATCATCATGAACTCCCTCTCCACGGCACAGACTTGATTTGAAAGAACCCTAGAGAAACTGCCTGAAATGTCTCTCTGTCCATTTCTCTCAAGCTTAAATGGCGTTGAACCTTTGTTTAATAACATTAAACTCTGCTTTCTCATTCAGCCAGCAGATGTATGAGAACTGACTGTGCGGGTGATGTGGGAGGGTGAAGTCAGGGAGAAAAGCTACCGATGAGCTCCTGTTTTCGGGGATAGCCGTGGAACGACAGACAAGGTGACTCATGACCCTGGAATCCAGGGCCCCGGGATTCACAGGGGGGAGAGGTCTTCCTGCTCTGGGGTGACAGAAGCTCTCATTAAGGAGGTGCTGGGGGATTTGGACGTTCACGGGTGGAGGGAAGGTGCCTTTACAGGAGACATTCGCCGGCACAGCTGCAATCAGTCGGGGAACGTGGATGTGTCTTAGGACGCTCAGCTGCAGGGACAGAAATCCCACTTGACCTGGTGAAGGCAGGAAGAGCCATTTTCGGCTCATGGCATCTACGGGTTGGACCTCCAAACAGTGAAGAGGCCTCTGGAACATCGAGAACCACACACGCCCAAACTACCAGGACTCTTTCTCTCTAATGTTTCTTCAGGCCAGTTCCATCCTCTCTTATATCAAACTGGCTTCAAACACGATAGCAACATGACTGCAAGAAATTCCCATCTTTTATGTACATCCTACACCTTCCAGTACGAGAGAGCGAAACCCCAGGTGTCTGGAACTCAAGCCAAAATATCAGGAGAGGAGAGGACGTAGATGCAGATAGAATAGAAACAAGATTGGCCATGAGTCGGTCCTTGCTGAAGCCGCATATTAAGTTCACGGGGTTTGTTATGCGATGTGGTCCTACTTTTACATACGTTGGAAATTTTCTTTAAATTAAAAAAAAAAAATCCCCAGGCAAGAATCATGTTCACTTGTCTTGATCCAACCTTGGGTCAAGCAAGAGTGAGCAGGACACGTGGTGACGTGAGGACTTGGTGGCTCTGGTGAGAACCTCATGTCTGGGACTATGGGGCAGACAAAAGGGGGTTCCATCTCCAGGGAAAGGGACGGAGGGGTCCCAGGCAAAAGCCCCCCACTCCATGCTGACATCTGATGTTCTGTTACCTGCTTCTCTCCCCTGGGCTCCGGGCCCACACTTCTGAGGATCGGCACTGTCCCGGCCGGATGTCCCGTGGACACCTGTACCCCGATGTGCTCAAAATCAACCTCAGCCACGTCCCAGTCCTGAGGGTCTGCTCCTCCTCCACTGAGATGCTCCAGCCAGAAATTTCTGAGTTGTAGTCGACCAACCCTGTTTCCCCACCCCGGACTCATCTCTCAGCTTTGTGGATTCTACCTCTGACATATTATCTACTTCACCTCGTCCTCCTTACTCCCTGCTCCACGGCCCTGATTCAGAATTCTCCCAGCCTCTCCTGCTCCAGAGCCCACACTGGCTCACGCAACCCCTCACAGCCGCCCACGACACCAACGTAATGACTTTGTTCTGTGCTTCGATGTTGCCTAACGACCCTAAGGCATCACGGCCATTTAAAATCTGGTCTTACGCTGCTTCTAAAGCTCCTTGCCATTTGCACCATTGTACATATCTACACGTATGTACACTTACTCTTTTGCACTTCTACACACGCCCCCTCTTCATTATGAACACGTTGGCCAAATTCGACAAGCTTGAGCTGAAAACCCACCTCCTTGATAAGAAACCTCCTCTGACTTCTCCAGCGGTACTCCCCGTCCCACAGGCTGTCTCAGACCCTCCCAGGGTGGCCCTTCCAATACCACACAGCAGTGACCTTTCCACGTTTGTGCCCTCCTACCCCCACGCAGAGACCCACTTTGAGTTCTGACGAGCGGATCCCTTGTTCGTGATGAGTCAGTATGTTAATACGCTGGAAAGCCACAGTACAGAATAGGCTCTTGATTACGAGGGCTCCCAAAACTCTAGCTCAGCCACCTGTTGACGATAAGACTGATTCAGTCGGCTCCAGTGAAAGGGAACTGTCTCCTGACACAACCCACTCCACTTGTGGTGAGCTCCTGCAAGGTCCTTCCCTCCACTGACCCTTGAATGCTGCTGTCTGCACCTCTGGCCTGGAGCCCGAGCTCTACTCCTTACCACCTCCTGGAGCACTACCAGACTTCACCTGTCAGCTCTTCTGTGCCTCGGGTGAAGTGTCAAATGACCTTTCAAGAGTCCTCAGAGGGCAGGGTTAGAGTCGAGAAGCCTCTGAGCATGGGTCAGCCCGTCTCCATCTCTCTGGGTCTGTGGCTGTGGAGTTGCACGCAACACTCAGGTGTGGTTGGCTTGGGAACGGGACATCAGCAAAGTGTGAGAAGACTCGTGAGTGGTGCGGAGGGCATTCTCGATGCTGCCTCACGTGGTCTAGCTTTTCACCGCAATGCTTGGCAATGCACGATGAAGAACAGAGGAGACGGGTTTGTATTTATCTAAGACTGGGGATTGGCGGTAAGAGGAGGGTGGCAAGGAGAGAACCACTCTGGAAATCCCTTCCACCCAGTCATACCATCTTCCTCCCACCATCGTCTCAGTCCCTTCGTTCCTTGAAGGCTGGGGCATCTCAAGCAAATTTGTTCAGATTTTCTGCTCTACATTATCAGAGTCTATTGATCTGTTGTTTTTTAAAACAAAATGTGCCTTTATTTTTTTTTCTTCCTTTTTTTAAATTAGCATGTAATGTATTACTGGTTTCAGAGGTACAGGCCTGTGATTCATTAGTCTTACATAACACCCAGTGCTCATTACATCACATGTCCTCCTAAATGCTCATCACTCGGTTACACCCCCCCCCCCAGCAACACTCAGTTTGTTTCCTATGATTAAGAGTCTCTTATGGTTTGTCTCCCTCTCTGATTTCGTCTTGTTTTATTTTTTCCCTCTCTTCCGCTATGATCCTCTGTTTTGTTTCTTAAATTCCACTTATGAGTGAGATCATATGATAATTGTCTTTCTCTGATTGACTTATTTTGCTTAGCGTAATACCCTCCAGATGTCCATCGATAGATGAATGGATAAAGAAGATGCGGTTCATACACAGAATAGAATATTATTCAGTCATCAAAAAATGAAATCTTGCCATTTGCAATGACATGGATGGAACTAGAGAGTACTAATCTGTTTCTTTAAAAAATCTATCTTTTCTCCTTATTTGACACAGCAAAGAGCAAGGCATTTTTCACATTATTTTCTGAAGAATATGGTCTCAAAACTTGATAGATTAATGATTCTTTTAGTAGAGATTACATGAAAACAAAATAAACCTTATGTCATTAGTTTTTCAAAAATAAAGTGGAGTTTCTAAGTCACCCTTGATCTGGGTTCTGTAAACACGTGAGAGTCAGGCTCCAAGGCCAGGTACCCTGAAGGAAGGGACTGGTCCCTTCACGGGTCTCTACTTAGTTTGGGGGTGAAAGTAGGGATCGGGTGGGAGGATGTGTGAAACTCTCCCTACCTCAATGGATGATCTCAAAGGGGAAGAATAGTTGGAATTAGAGCCGGAGTGATTTGGTAGCCATAAAGAAGAAATTCTGATTGTCAGAGTCTCTAAATAACGCTACAACCAAGCCCAACACCAACATTCTTTGAAACAGCCCCCTGCTGCTTGACTAAGGGAGGAACGCCCCATGGGAGGATTAGGATGGATGTTGATGGCCTGGAGGCAGTGTGACCTGATCAGCAGGGCTTTAGACTGGATTTAGAAGAGGGAGACAGACACCCAGACAGGCCTGGGAAGCCAGCTGGTGTGGAGGACAGGTTTGGCTCACACAGGAGGAGCCCCACGAGGCCCCTGGGAAGGGCGGCTGTGAAGGATGCATGAGCCCGGGCTGCCTGCATAGTAACGCACGCTTCTCCACTAACAACGTGGACTTGAGGTCCTGGTAGAGTATAGTAAATGCAGGCTCATGAGGATAGGGTGACTTGGTGTGATAAGAACGCAAGGTAGGGATACAGGGATTAAAAAGGGCAAACTTTTTTTGTAAATGACCAGTTAGAAGGGAAAGTGGAATAGGGCTCCAGGTGCATAGTGCACAACATGGATTGAGGGCGAGGCACAAGGTCCTGGGGACGAGACGATGTCTGAGACAAACATGATTCCCGCCCTCATGGAGCCTACAGTCTAGTGGGGAGAGTGTAGTAAGTATTGAGAGAAGGTTCTTGTGAGCTAGGGAGTGAGTAACGATGGAAGTTGGGGAGATAAGGGGCTCGGAGGCCATATGAAGGAATTTAGACCTTATCTGGTATCGAGGGACATGATTGAAGGATTTTATGTTTTATAATTGAAGCAGGGACATCATGGTCAAATTTAATGGGCATCAAGAACTAAGTTTCCAGAGACTGGAAACTAAGACAGAAATCTAGGCAAGAAAGGATCATAATGTAGATTAAGGTGGGAATGGATTCAATGACAGGGATTAGAGCTGGCAAAACCCACATCAACTGGAAAAAAATCTAAGATAGTAGCAAAACTGCGGGCTCTGGCTTCTGGACAGTGAGTTTCCACTGAAGTGGGAACATGGGAAGAGGTTCTGGCTCGATGGGGTGGGGGTCAGGGAAGAAACTGAGTTCAGATGCGGACATGCTGAGTAGAAGGGGCCGGGGAGCCCTTGGGGAAGCCTAGGAAGGGAGGAGGAGATGTGGGAAGAAAGGGGACCGCTGTTCAAGACCTGGAAGTTGAGGTCATCCAGCCAGAGGCCCCTCATGAAATCCCGTGTGTGCACTTTGGTCTGTGGCACCGGGCGGGGCCGGTGCCAGTGTCAGCACCAACCCTGTCCAGACTCGCTCCTCAACAACGTTGTTTTAAATAAATAGATCTACACGGGTTCGGTGCTCCGGTGGTTCCAGTCTGCCAAATTAAGAACATAATTGCCTTATGGGGGACTTGGCAACACATCAAGATCTGAATGGAGCATGAGGAGATCTAATAACACATCCACAAAAGGTAATGTTATTAAACACTGAAGTCCTACTTACGGATTTAGGAATTGTTGACCTTAAAAGTGTATATCCCTCATCCCTGATGGTTATATGTCTTTTGCATCTATCCAGGCTGAAGGAACCCTTGTCCTGGACCCTCACACTCAGATGGATTTGCAGAGGACCCAGTGTCTCAGAACTGCCGATCCACGGCTGAGGTCACATGCCAGAAAGACAGACAAACGTGCTCAGGTCAAGAAGTCCTCTTGACTTGTCAAAACTCGTAAGAATGCATCTCATTGTCTCCTGGGTTTAAGCTGTATCTCAGAAATTAGTGAGATGCAAATTATGTGACCTGCCTGTTTGCATAAGCGGTCCCTGTCATGCTTCAGGGCAGATCTGACACAAGCATCCCATAATTACAGGATAGCTCTGGGGACTGGCTTCAATTAACCAAGCTGCTTCTCAGTTATCATTATATTATCCGTATTTATAGCATTTGACATTTTCACAGTGCTCTTTAATCATATTGTATGTGGGTTGCCTTAATCTAAATCTTTCAACAAACTTGGGATACCAGATGTTCCTGTTCTCTGGATCTTCCAGATGGAGAAACAGAGGGTGGACCAGAGTTCCAATGACAGCACCTGAGAGTTACAGTCCCAGGTCACTTGGGCAGGTTTGTGGTGGTTAAGCATTCAAACCAAGGCAAAGGTCCTCTGGGTAAGGTTGTGTAGGGTAATGGGACACTAAGTCTCTGGACTAATGGTGAAAACATACTGTCTTTAGTCAAAGTTCTGAGGACTGGACATGCCTAACCAGAGCAATGGAACGTCTGGCACCTATAGTCTTGGCGACCACCAGCACATCAAGCCAAGAGCTGTCACAAGGCTTCTGATCTCTTATACACTGAGCTAGCTCTGGCGTTTTTGGTCCTTTCTCCCCTGGGTCCAAGAGCTCTTTAGTCTGTCCTGGGTCTTCCACATCTCCCGACTGGACAGTGGAGCTTAGAGCAGGGAAGAGAGGGTTGTCTGTATCTGAAATACAAACATAGGGTTCCACCATCTTCTCCCTGCTTCCCCACCCCCCCACACACACACAGCTTGAGCACGGACCCTGACTGCAGAGAGTCTGACAAAATTTTGTTCGTGAATGGATACGATTACCACTCTGACTTGCAGCAGCCCCGCAGCAGTACTGGTGCGCGTCCCAGCAGCTCTTGCGGTCACGTCCAGCTCAACGGGCATAACGATGCATGTAGGTACCTGATGTTCTCTGCCCAGCCATCCCCCGAATCTATGGCAGAATCCGTGGAAGGGATACCCCTCTGCCTTTCCATACCTGACTGGAGACACAGTAGCCCCCCTCAAGTCTCCCAAGATTTCCTTCTTTCATCGTAATGCGTCAATCTCATCCCCAAGTTCGCAGATCTGGAAATTATTTGAATGTAGGGCTGGATTTGTTAGAAATATTTTTTGGCACTGCATATGAAACCAACCGAAGGTTATATCATGTGCTGTTTTTTTCTTCTCTTGATTTAATGGTGGACGTGATGCTTAGGTTTTGTTTTTTTAATTGGATGAGTAATTTCAAAGACGAAGAACCTGTCCCGAGATTTCCCTCATAAAGCTCAGGGTTTGATCAAGCACGACAGGCTGGTTTTGTAAATGTCATGACTCAGCAAAGTTCTTTCTCAGTGAACATACGGTCACACATTGTCACATACTCCAAGGCAGCATTTCAAACCTCAGCTTCCCGTGTTAGCCCTTCCAGCCCTGTCCCCCACGCATCCTCCCAGCAGAGAACCACGCAAGCAGCTGAAGAACCCCTCCACCTTCCCTACTTACCCTCTTCAGGTCTTCATCTTCCTGCTCATTTACGACCAACTTGGTGGGCGACCTGTTGTCTTCGGTCAACGCTGGTCCTCTCTTTGTGCTTTTGATTCTCTGTTGTTCTCCCTCTCCTCTCGCTCCGTCAGGCCTCCCCTCCGGACTCTTCAGTTTCTTCTCACTGTGTCCTTCCTCCCTGCCTGCAAAAAGACCAAGCCTTCCTTATCTTAGAAAAGAAACCCCCTTCCCCTGAAAACAAAATAGAGTCCTACATCTCATCTACTATTCACCATCGATCGCTCTAAACCACATTCCACACCCAGGTGTGATCCGGGCAGGGTTCCACCATAATTCATGATCACTCAGAAACTCAGAATGTGATCTGACTTGGAAATAGAGTCTTTGAAGAATTAATTAAGAATCTCTAGAAAAAATCATCATGGATTTAAGGTTGGGTCGACAGCGGGCTCTGACTCTCTTCACCTCCCATTGGTGTGTGGTGATGGCCTCCCACCCACTCTGCCTTCATCCTCCCTGTCCGACCCATCGTTCACACTGCCGCTCCTGGTACATTTCTAAAACATATGTTACTCTCTGATGGAAAGTCCCAGGTGGTTCCCCACTGTCTGGCCCTGACATTTTTCAATTCCTCCATAATTTAGTCCCAATATCTATAATCTGATTGATGTTATACCTCTTAACCCCACCTGAGTCCCCCCTGGAGCAGCCTTTCCCAACCTTTGTGCCACTATTGACCCCCTCCCCAAGCCTTTTTAGACATTTTTGTTTCCTAATTATCTCATCCCAGGAAATTTTAATAACACAATACTATATATGTGTCATGTTCTGGACCCCTTTGGAGAGCCACAAATCACTGGGATATCTAAAATAGTTTTGCCCCAAAAGCCAATTTTCACACATCCTTGGAGGTGATCTCACTCCACGTCCAGAACTAAGAATGTGTCAGCGAGTGTGAATCAGAATCGGATTTCTTCTCTGAGATGCACGAGCTGTGTGACTACTGAGAAGTTGTTCAAATCCTCTGGTCATCAGAGATCCCCATGCAGACAGTGAGGCCTTCCACGAACGCACCTCACCCACCAGCTTCCCTTCTGTCCATTCCTGTCTCCCTTCCGTCCCTTTCCCGGGGGCCGATGCCAAGAGCACACTGCCTGGTAAACTTCCTGCAGGCTTATCTCTGTCTCAGAGACAGAGTCTGCTTCCTGGGGACAGCGACCAGACAATGTCCTATTTACTGCCTGGCACAGAGGGGCGCCCCGCAAATGGGAATTTTCTCCCTCCAGATTCTGGCCCCCGTCCTTCTTGCCACTTCCACGGCCTGTCTCTTGCTCAAGAGTCACCGTCTTGGAGCCTTTCCCCGGGGTGGAGTGCGAGCACGCCCTGGGTGCCCCCCAGCCTTTCCTGTTGGCCTGCATCTGCGCTTCCCCCGTGCTGGCGCAGACCAGGAACAGCATGGTTGCTGAGTGAACAGACACGTTCTGCCTGCCTCACAGGATGTTCCCTGTGGTCGGAAGCTGGGTCCGCCCTCCTGGTGCCCGTTCCAGATGACAGAACATGCATCGTCTCTGGGTTCCGGGCCCTGCCCCAGAGCTCTCTCTTCTGTCCCATCCAAACCCATTTTTCTTTGCAGCACCACGCTCCAGTTCGGTGAGAGACCACGACAGGGGAGGCTTCGAATGCTTAGACTTTGTACTTAGCTGGTGGCCAGCTACTTCCAATGCTTGGGGAAAACGGTAGGATGAAGAATAAGAAGGTAGCATTAGATTTGGCCAGTAGAGAGTCATGTGAGCGGTGGGCTGCCAGAGGTCGTGGCAGGGACTCCCAACTGAAACTGAAATTTCCTGGGTCCTGGGTCCTGCCCCCAGAGATTGTGACTTATCACTCTGGAGTGTGAGCTGGGCTCTGCAAGTTTGAAGAAATACTCAGTGAGTTTTAATGTGTAGACAAGTCTGAGAACCGCCGGTCTCTGGGGTTACTGACTATCGACAAAGTGGAGGTAGTGAGTAGAGACCACTCTTTCTGAAAGCTCGGCGTGAAGGGATACATATGCCCAGAAGCTTGAGGGATAGAAGGGTGCCAGGAAGGTGACCATTTGTCTGTTTGTTTTCAAGGTGGGGAAACTTGGAAATTTTTGTCAGCTAAAGGAAAGAATCCAGGGCACAGTAGAGATGAAAGTTGATAGAGTGAGAAGTTTCTCCAATAATCCCGGAGGGGATGGGTCAGTGGCAGTAGTGGAGGGATCTGTCTTAGGAGGAGAAACAAACGTATTCTTTGTACTGCATTCTTTGCTTAGAATGACCCCTTGTTCCTTCAAAGCCCAGCTCAGAGCAGGAGTCTACGGGAGCAAATTATTCTGTATTCTTGGAGCACTTTCTACATTTCTGCTGTCATTTTTATAAGGAGGGTTATATAAGATCACGAGAGTCATTTCTGTAGGAATCTTTCTCCCTGACGGCAAGACTGTCCTCATTCGACTTTGTGATCTCTTTGTAAGTCCCGTGCAGTTCCTGGAAAATACTATATTTATTTAGATGAATTACACCCTACCTTTTTACAGAAATGATTTAAGAAAGTTTACAGGGATATGGAAATTTTAATTTAGCATAAAAGTGCGGGTTTAAAAGGGAAGAGGAAAAAATCCTGAGAGGTCACAAAATAGAATAAAAAACAAACCATACTTGCAAAAGATCACCTACATGTCAGCTTTGAAAAGGGCAGCTTGTGGCTCTGAGTTTTCTGGTCCAGCCAATGAAAAAGGATCAAATCTGGACCGTAAAACTCACAGTGGTCATTGGAAGTGAGTGGATAACAGAGGGACAATAGTCACTCAAGTCTTCTTGGCATCAAGCTTCAAAGCAAACTTCTTCCAATGGGTTCTAATAAAGACGACTTTCCATGGCATGATGAAAAACGTCTTTGTTCCCGTTATCTAGTGCATGTAGTAAATTGCTCTGAAGCTTGGCGGCCAAGACGATTTATCAATTCTCATTGTTCTCCTGGGTTGACAGGCTTAGCTAGGTGGTTTCCGCGTGGGGTCCTTCCTAAGGTTGAGTCAGCTGGTGGCCGAGGCTGACAGCATCTGAAGGCTTCTGCTCTCACGGATCGGCCTGGGATGGTTGGAGGGGCGGCAGGGGTGGGGTTGGGGGGGAGGTCTGACGTCTCTCCACGCAAAGCAGAAGCTTCCTCACAGCATGGCAGCCGGCTTTCCCCAAAGGAAACGGATCAAGACAGTCAGACAGAAGCTGGGAGGCTTCTTGGACTCCAGCCTGGGAAGTCTCAGGATCACGTCTACCCTGTTCTTCTACTCAGAGCACACGCAGGCGAAACCGAATTCAAGGGGCTGCAGGAACAGAAAGCGTCGCGGGCTGGGAAGCCGGAGCTGGTGATTAAGAAGCTGCAGACTGGGGGCAGAAGGAGGCCCAGGCCGCCTCCACCGGTGGGCGCTCCCCGCTCAGTCTGCGGACCTGAAGACCAGGGTCATTTTGATGGAAGTCGCAGTTTCAGTACGCGCACACAAAGGAAGTCGAGTCACAAGACTTCTCACTCCAGAAGCCCAGGAAGGGGGGAGGGTGCGGCGGTGTCGGACGGCTGGAGTTCAAGCCTGCGCAAGGGTTTGCCTTCCCAACCTTTGAGCTCTTACCAGTTCACAACGTACTTTTTCCTAAGAGGTATGGTCACTCCCCTTTCTGAACTAGAGTTCAGGGAAGTAATCCGCCCAAGGTGGCGACACCGGGACTCCAATCCCGATCTGTCCCACGCGCAGTCCTGGGCTGCTACTCCGTTGAACCAAGCTGCTGCTCACCCCACTGCACTGAACCATAGAAAAGCAGTTTTTAAAAAGGACGAGATCTGGATTTCTCAGCTCTACTGATTTGAACAGCTGCTCGATAACGTTTTGTTAAATATTTGATCTAACCAGGGACGGGACCCAGCAAAGTGGGCACAGCAGAGGGACAACAAAGATGGTGGGGGTGCGTATGAAGGTGCCAACAAGAAAATGATTGCCACGAGTTACCGTCCATTAGGCCATTCTGGGAGGTCTGGCGGAGGAAGGGGTGGGCAACGAGAGAATGTGGAAAAGGTTCAGCGGAAGGGAAGGAAAGGGGCAGAAGAAGAGGAACTTGAGGCTGGGAAGGGAACTTCACCCTCCAGGAATGACAGAGTGCCACGCGATGCCAAGGTCCAGGGGGTGACATCGTTTGTGAGTAGTTGAGTAGAGAAGCGGGAAGAGTCAGTAAACATGAGTCAACAGAGGACTGTGAGTCCAGGCTCTTGGTCGGGAGTGCTGTCCCTGGCACTGAGCCCCAGCTTCATCATCAGGGAAAGGAAGTCAGAGAAGGGTGGAGAGGGAGGGAGGATGGGAGGCAGTGCAAGAAACAGCATAGACAGGAAGAGCATTCCTGGGCCAGGCACGTACCAGCCCCAAGAAAGGTCCCACAATCAGATATGCAGACTCCAAAGGAAAAAGAAGAAAAACAGGTCCTCCGGGATCTCATCTGTCTTTGTATTTGCTGCATTTCTGGTGCATAGTAGGTCTTAGGAGAGCTGGCTGATCTCCACTGTGTTAATGTTGCCTTATCGCCATGTGAATGGAGCAGTACTTCAACTTTGAGATGCTGATTTGTGAAGTATCTTAAAACATCTAGAACATCTTCATTACCCTAAAGTACTTTCTTTCCTCTTTCTTTTTCCTGTTTGGCTTTAAAAGACCTTTATTATTCCCTCCTAATTATAAAAATAATACATGCCCAGAATATACACAGACACCAGAAAAGAACAACCAACCAAATCAAAACAAAATCTCTATAATCTCACTGGCCAGGAACAGTCCTCCCCCCCACCCCAGGCTTAAACTTTTAAAGTACATTTACATCTTGTACCTATCTTGTGCTCTGTGTTTATTCAAACTATTACAGATATTTTCCTATGATACTAAATGCGGTCCTTCAATTTCTGTTTCAATGGCACACATCAGTCCATTGTCCGAACATGCTATCACTTACTTCAGGCTTTGATGTGGCCCAGTTTTTTTCTCTTTGCTATTATAAACTAGGCTGTCATAAACATCCTACTATTTAAAAATCTATGTGCAAAACAACTTATTTCCTTAGGCTACATTCCAACCAGAATTACTTGACTATAGATGTGGTATGCTTTTAAGTCTTAATATGTATTGTCAAGTTTCCTTCTAGAAAATGATATCAATTAACACTCCCACCAGAAGGTTGTGGATCAGAGTGCTTCCTTTTCCACATCATGTCCAACAGAGTACTAAAAGTCTTCAACCCTTTAAAAATTTTTTTTGGATCAATTTAAGAAGGTTAAAAATACATTTTTAAGATATGCTTTTTAAAAACTAAGGAGTCTGGGCGCGCCTGGTGGGCTCAGTCGGTTGAGCGTCTGCCTTCGGCTCTGGTCATGATCCTGGGGTCCTGGCTTGAAGCAGGCTCCTTGCTCAGCGGGGAGCTTTTTTTTTCCATATAGTTCCTATTGATCACTTTAATAAAATGCTTGTCCAACGTATTTTGCCCCTTTTCCCTGTTGGGGTGGTTTTCAAAAATTTTTTTTAAATAAAAATTTTTTTCTTTTTTTTAAGCCGGCTCCATGCCTAGTGCAGAGCCCAACTCGGGGCTTGAACTCAAGACCCTGAGATCATACCCTGAGCTGAGATCAGGAGTCGGATGCTTAACTGACTGAGCCACCTGGGTGCCCCGGGGTTTTATTTTTAATGAACTTATAGCAAATATTTTTGCCTAGTTCTTCAGAATTCTGAAGATTAAAGGATGTACATTTTTTAGTATGGAGAATCTCAAACTTTTGTCTAAAATAGAGAATAACACATCACAGCCTCATGTGCCCATCAACTCATCACTGAAATGCCTCAATTATCAAGTCACTGCTCATAAGCTTCGTGTATCTCTCCTCCTCTCCTCTTTCCCAGAGGATTTTTTGGCAGCATATCCCTCCACATCACATCATCTCTAGATGTTTCTGTATTTAGAAGACTGAAAACTTATGTAGTCAAGTCACTGATTTTTTTCTTTGGTGGCTTCTGCCTTTGATACTATGCTCAACATAATGTAAATTTTCATTTCTGTTTTCCAGTTGTCTTTTGGTTTCGTGAAAAACGTCCTTAATTTTTTGATCCATCAAAATTGAATTTTATCTTTTTTGGTTTTTTTTTTTTGGTTGTTGTTGTTTTTTTTTTTAAGATTTTATTTATTTATTCGACAGAGATAGAGACAGCCAGCGAGAGAGGGAACACAGCACGGGAGTGGGAGAGGAAGAAGCAGGCTCCCAGCAGAGAAGCCTGATGTGGGGCTCGATTCCAGAACGCCGGGATCACGCCCTGAGCCGAAGGCAGACGCTTAACCGCTGTGCCACCCAGGCGCCCCCGAATTTTATCTTTTTTGAAATATTTAACCAGTGATTGAATGAATTAATATATCCCCACTGATCTATCAACTTAATCATATGGTAAATACTTATAAACAGCGAGGTCATTTTGGTTTCTCTCCTTGGTCTTACGCTGGTATTACTTTTCTTTTTTGGTGTTACAATTTTTTTTTTAAGATTTTTATTTATTTATGTGACAGAGAGACAGCCAGCGAGAGAGGGAACACAGCAGGGGAGTGGGAGAGGAAGAAGAAGGCTCCCAGCAGAGGAGCCCGACGTGGGACTCGATCCCGGAATGCCAGGATCACTCTCTGAGCCGAAGGCAGACGCTTAACAACTGCGCTACCCAGGCGCCCTGGTGTTACAATTTTTTTAAGTATGCATTTGGTATTTGTTATTATAAGTTCCCTACAGATTGTTATATTATTATTATAAATAATACTACAGATTAATCATTCATGTGCACTGTTTTAATGTGTAGCTATCCAAAATTCTGGGGAAAAAAAAACCCTTAAAATTAATGCCATGATATTATTATCACCTTCAAATTCGATTTGCAAGCTCCACATATAAAAGGCCATTCCCACTTAAAAAAATTACTTGGGGCGCCTGGGTGGCTCTGTCGTTGGGCGTCTGCCTTCAGCTCAGGTCAGGATCCTGGGGTCCTGGGATCGAGCCCCGCATTGGCCTCCCTGCTCAGCGGGGAGCCTGCTTCTCCCTCTCCCTCTCCCACCCCCCCTGCTTCTGTTCCTTCTTTCGCTGTCTCTCTGCCAAATAAATAAAGAAAATCTTTAAAAAATAATAAAATAAAATAAAAAATTAAAAAATTACTTAACATCATCTATTACATCTTTGCATCGTTTAAAAAAGTGATTAGAAATTACCAGCAATTGAATTCCAATCAGTTGACAGAGACATTTTGAGCTCTAGGACTTAATGTTTGGTGCTGATTACACTGGGTGGAACCAGACGGACTCAGTCCCTATCTTGAGTAGTTTACCAAGTCCGAATTGTGTGATCAGTTTCAGGGGTGCTGGGCCTCCTGTTAGGAATCCAGGAACAGACTAACACCAAAGGCAGGTCTGAAGACAGTCATCCAGGCAACGGCTGGAACTGTGAAAACACTTATCTGTGGGTGGTTGGTGTTTTATTTCTTTCAATCCTTATCTCAGGCACTGCTTTCTCAGCATTTCGTGGCTCTATGAGGTCTCCCCAGCTGGATTCCAGTGACCTCATTTACAACACTTTTGATAAGAGCCCTCCGGCTGAAAAGGGGTTCTGGGAAAAGATATTTTGCCTCCCAAAGCTCTTCTCTGAATGGCAGGCCCCCTCCCCAATGAACACTGGCACAAGTTCCCTGGGATAGCCTCAAAGGATCATTTCTGCTATTTTTTCCAAAATTTTAAGCTTTTATTTTTTTCACATTTCAGATGTGCTGGTTTACTAGAGATCTCCTGCAAAATCTACCCCACCTTCGGTCGTACTTCAGTTTTTCTCCGGGAATAAGCAGGATCCAGGCGTAACTACTCCACTGTCGAACGACACGATCCTCTTTGTCCTTATTGAGAAAGCAGGTGAGGACAGCGTAAGATCTTTGGCTTTTAATTTCTGAAGTGTATTCCTACTACATCAGGCACAGGTAACAAAATATCCAAGTACAACGACGAAGCGGTTTATCTTTCTCACCTGACGAGAACCCCAGACACAGGCGGGCCGGGCAGCTACTGAACATTGCCATGAAGCCTCTGGACTCCCACCTCTCGTCCACCATCTTCGCTATGAAATTCACTCTCATGGTTGCAAGGCAGCTGCTGTGGCTCCAGTAATTCCTGCAAGCCCAGGAGCGGGAAGAAAGGGAGGGGGCGAAGGCCAACATTCCAGATGAGTCTGGCTGTGTTAAGTCTTTCCCCCCCAGAGTTCCGCACTTAGAGACTATTGGCCGGAACCGAGTCAGGCGGCCATTCTCACAGCGGGGCAGGGGGAATGCCGGTGTCTCTGAACTGGGAGCATTGTCACCCAGAACAAAACCCCAGCTCTGTGAGTATGCCCAATGGGGGTGGGGGGTGCCACAGCTCCTTAGCCAGAGGACAGGCACAGGCTGGCAACGCACTGCGATGCTGGTGCTGGCTACGATTGCTCTTATCTTCCTCACATCCTGCACTCTGATAGTGACAGGCAAGCCAGCAGAAACGGGCTTGTCTCTTGGTGCACTCACCAAATCACCCATCCATTCTTTAATTTTTCAATTTAATTAATATTTACTGAGCATTCTCTCCCTGCCTGACATGGGGCGGGGGGCGGGGAGCAGTGGTGACCACAATACACTCCTTCCTTGCCTTCACAGAGAATCTACTCCTAAATTAAAACAGGCCCTGTGTTTGAGATTTCTCTTTTATCGTCCATCTACGATTCATGCTCGAAGCTTATGACCAGTTAAAAATGATCATATTCTCCTCTACACTGTTGACGGTTTCACTTTTATAAACTGAGATCTGGAGCGACTCGATGTCGGGCGGATTAACATGGAAGAAAAGTTCGGGAAAAGTTCCGCGTGGAAGGGGCCAATAATGACAAACCGGCACATTCGGCTCCTGGGAATATCGCTCAGGTGACCAGTCCTGGCTGGTTTAGCAGGGTGTAGTTGTGCTGACTTGCAGAACATTCTCGGAGCTTCTTAAGGGCTGGAGGGGCTGGGTCTTGCCACCTTTGCATTCCCCAGATCAGCTCAGTGACTGACTCCTGATAAATACCTAGTAAATACTTTTGCTGACCCAAACTCAAAGTTAGACCTTTCTCTACTAGCAGGTGAGGACTCACATAGAAATTTTTTAAGGTCAAAACAAACAGCTAGTAATCTCTGACCTTTGCATTTTATAGGGAAAATGTATTCTTTCTGTGTTGCATGTGGAAGTTTTCCAGTCGATACGCCAAGGCACTCGGCTACATCAGCTGTGCATGGTTAGAGGTGTGCTGAGGTATGGAACCCCTTAGGCCTGGGGAGGCCAAGCCCCGGGGCAGCACAACCTTTACCATGTCTCTGTGTCGCACGAGGTGAAAAGGGTTTGGTAGCTCTGCTCTGCGGAACCCAACTTTAGGGTCTCAATTTAATATTCACACAACCTGAGCCAGCACAGCTTTCTGAGGAAAGGTGGCCCTTTCAGCCCACCTCCGTGTCCCTTCTAAAAGCCAAGCTTTTAGGTACTTACTTATTTGTGCACTGGTATTTTTTTTAAAAGATTTTATTTATTTATTTGACAGAGAGAGAGACAGCCAGCGAGAGAGGGAACACAAGCAGGGGGAGTGGGAGAGGAAGAAACAGGCTCATAGCAGAAGAGCCTGATGTGGGGCTCGATCCCAGAACGCCGGGATCAGGCCCTGAGCCGAAGGCAGACGCTTAACGACTGCACCACCCAGGCGCCCCTGTGCACTGGTATTCTACTGCAGGACCCTCCACGAATCCTTTGTGGAACGAGGCAGGGTATCAGTAATTATCTGGCTTTTTAATTTTCCTGACAATGTTTAACACTGCCCCAGGCCACCTGGAGCACTGAGCCTGTCTTTTTCGTCAGCCATGGAGAGGACACCTCCTTGGGACTCTCATCACAGCACCCTGATGGGCACCGCACCCTACTCAACTACTGTCAAGACAGGTCAGAGCAGTGGTATTTGAGGAAGATGAAGGGGCCCACTAGACACTCTTTTGTCTCAGTTCCCCAAGTTCTCTTCCTATTCTGACTTAGATTAGGGGATAAAATACTGGGCTATCACCTTAGCTCCCCCACGCAAACACCAGCACTGAGCCAAGACTGAAGATGCTCTCCTTAGCTTTTATGGGGAGTTGATTTTTTTTTCTTCAAAGGCATGTGAAAAACTGTTCTGAATCTTCTCGGAAGGCCCTAATTAGACTGTAAGGTACTGGTGAGAAGGGACTGTCTTACTCATCTCTAACTGTTGCACAAAGTCTTGGGTGCTGTAAGCATAAAAAACATGACCTACGTATACACAGGACTGAACGCAAGAAACAAACTAGATGTCCAAGCAAAGTACACAGAAGTGTCCTTGAGGAATAAACCTTTTTAAGGAAGGGAGCCCCATCCTGTGAAGTTAAAATGTAAAACTTCACCAGGTGTGAGTAACTTTAACAGAGACTAAGAAATACTTAGCAGGATTTACCCACCAGGTTTTCTCTAAGTTTTTGCATCATTCAAAAACGTCCAAAAATACTTCGGCAAGAAATGGTCTTTTAAAACCAGGCCCTGGAGGGTATTGTAATCTGAATAGCAAATTCATCTGGTTGAGGGGTGCTCAAAAACACTCTTTTAAAAGCCACAACAAAAGTGACAATTCTCAGGACATCTGTTAGGACAACAGGTCCAGCCTGGCCATGCTGCCAACTTCCAGGTCTCTAACCGTCCTGCTGGCAGTCGGGGAAGGGGATCGTCTGTCAGTTCCTGAAAGGACGCTCAGCAGCCAAATCAGGAGGCAAAACGGAAATACCGAGGGCTCCGTGGCCTTGGTAGCAGGGCACGCTCAGTTTCAGGCATTGAGAGTTATGTCTGAAAAAATTTCACTTAAAGGTGAATGCCAACATTACAGTGGATTTAAGTCATGGTAAGACAGCTTTCATGATGAGGACCACTTAAAAATCTTGGACCCAAGACCAGTCTAAAGAAACTAGCCCACCTAGAAAATCCGCCGCACGCGGGACCAGAACTGACAACATCACACGGTCCGCGGGTAGGTGTGGAGCGACCCTGGCTGACTCCTACAGACACAGGGACACCCCAAAGGCCCAGTCATGCGCCTAGGAAGGTAACACGGTTGTTCCCTATGCAGAAACAACCTACTGTAATGGGGACACACAGCGCTGACTGCTCTGATCCCCAACAGCCGACCCCTTACGGTGCTGAGACGTGAGGAAGAGGCAGTTCACAAACACACCAAAGCCAGGTATTTCAGGTACGCGTCCATGCTTCTGACCCATTAATGTTCCTTTCAGTAGATTCCCTCCATCCACGACCGAACCTGGATTTAGAGAAGGGAGAGAGGCGTGAGGGGAACAGCTCGATGCGGGAGGATGCCCTCGCCACTTGCACTGTCCCTTCCGGGGATCGGCCCAGCTGCCCAGTACAGACCCCGAAGGAGGCAGGGGCGTCCCGGGGAGGTGCGGCTCCTTTGGGCCCCTGTGCGTCCCGGGTCGGGCGCGCGCTCCCGTGGCCTAGCAGGTGCCCGCGCCCCCTCCAGGCTCCCCCATGGGGTCGGCCCAGCTGCCCGCGAGCAGACCCCGGAGCAGGGGCGTCCCGGGACCCTGCGGTTCCTCTGGGCTCCCGGGCGTCCCGAGGACGGGCGCGCGCTCCCCGGGCCCGGCAGGTGCTCGCGGCCGCGGAGGGAGGGGGCGGCGGGGAGCCCCGCCCAGGTGCCGGGCTCCGCGCCGAGTCCCCGCGGGGGCGCCGGCGCGCGGTAACCCGGAAGTGGCGGCGGCGGCGGGCGCGCGGGGGCGGGGGCGGCGCGCTGGAGCCATGGCCGCCGCCGCCGGCTTTGTGTGCCGCGCGCAGCGGCTACCCGGCCGCCCGCGCCTCGCCTGTGGGAGCCGCCGCTGACCCGCCCCGGCTGAGCGCCGCGCCCGCCGGGCTGGTCCCGCCTCCCGCCCTCCCCCCGCCCTGCCTCCCGCCTCCCCCTGCCGCCGGGCGAGCGGCCAGCCGCCCTCCGCGCTTCGCTCGCCCGCGTCCTTCAGCGCGCCCGGCCGCCGGCGGCGGCGGGCTCAGCCCCCGATGCCCGAGCAGGCCCCAGGATGAACGGCTTCTCGCTGGGCGAGCTGTGCTGGCTCTTCTGCTGCCCGCCCTGCCCGAGCCGCATCGCCGCCAAGCTGGCCTTCCTGCCGCCCGAGCCCACCTACACGGTGCTGGCGCCCGAGCAGGCGCACCGAGCGCGCCCGCCCCCGGCCCCGGACCGCCGCCGCCACCGCCGCCGCCGCGGCCCAGCCGGCGCCGCAGCAGCCCGAGGAGGGCGCGGGCGCGGGGCCCGGCGCGTGCAGCCTGCACCTGAGCGAGCGCGCCGACTGGCAGTACTCGCAGCGCGAGCTGGACGCCGTCGAGGTCTTCTTCTCGCGCACGGCCCGGGACAACCGGCTGGGCTGCATGTTCGTGCGCTGCGCGCCCTCCAGCCGATACACGCTGCTCTTCTCGCACGGCAACGCCGTGGACCTGGGCCAGATGTGCAGCTTCTACATTGGCCTCGGCTCGCGCATCAACTGCAACATCTTCTCCTACGACTACTCGGGCTACGGCGTCAGCTCGGGCAAGCCCTCCGAGAAGAACCTGTACGCCGACATCGACGCCGCGTGGCAGGCGCTGCGCACCCGGTGAGTCCGGCGGGGGTCGCCAGGCCCGGCCTGCGGCCGCGTGAGGGGGGAGGGGAGGCGGGCAGCGGCCCCCTGGGGACCTGTGGGGCGGCCGGCGGGGAGAGGGGCCCTTCCTCCGGGCTGTGCGCCAGCGGAGTGTGACCCTCCCCTCCCCCCGCCCCCAGGCCGCTGTGGATTCGCTTTTCTTCTCCATCCCTGGCCTTCTCCCACCCCCTCCCCAAATCCCACCAGCTCTCAGGTTCCCAGTGAGCTCAGACTGGGGGGACTTGCCTGTTCAGACACGCCTGGGTGCCACCGGCCCACCGGCTAGGTCCTCTGTGGCTTTGGTCACCGCGAGTGGAGGCGTGGGGGTGGCTTAAGTGCTGGGCAGAAACAACTTGGTTGGCGCTGAGTTTGTGTGAGCTGGCAGCCAGAGCCTGAAGGTCCGCAGACTGAAGTGACCTTGGGCAAGGCACAGGAGCCTCTGGACCTCGGGCTCCTCTACTGTATAATCCAGGGGCAAGATGGCATGACTTCCAAAGACTTTCCTCCGGTTGTAAAGGGCTCTGAGGGGCCCCGGGTGGGCAGCCCTGGAGGCAGCTGGAGGGGCGCATGGTGTGAAGTTTGTGTCCGGGGGTGGGGGGGGGTGGGGGGGGCAGAGCAGCTGGCACTGTGTGGGCAGGAAGGAGCTGGTGGCTGTTGCCCAGGCACTTCCACAGAGCCTCAGAAAGAAGCCCAGGATGAGTTTGAATCTCACCTGGTAGGGTTTGGGGACGCTTGACCTTGAATGAGCATTCACAGAAGGACTGGAAAGTATTTAGGGAGGGAGGGCGGGCCTTTGATGTACAAAGCCCAAATGGCCAGCCTGGTTCCTGGGTCAGAAAACTGGAGTTTTACACTGGAGGAGATAATGCTAACTGAAATAAGTCAAGCAGAGAAAGACAATTATCATATGGTTTCTCTCATCTATGGAACATAAGAACTAGGAAGATCGGTAGGGGAAGGAAGGGATAAAGAAAGGGGGGTAATCAGAAGGGGGAATGAATTATGAGAGACTATGGACTATGAGAAACAAACTGAGGCCTTCGGAGCGGAGGGGGGTGGGGGAATGGGATAGACCGGTGATGGGTAGTAAGGAGGGCACGTATTGCATGGTGCACTGGGTGTTATACGCAACTAATGAATCATCGAACTTTACATCAGAAACCAGGGATGTACTGTATGGTGACTAACATAATATAATAAAAAAACATTAAAAAAAAAGAAAAAAGAAAACTAGAGTTTTAGTCTCAACTTAGGCACACGTCTGGCAAGTGCACAAGTCACATCACCTGCTCTGGTGTTGGTGTTTGTGACTTTTCCCCACCTGCCCCAGAGCGATGGTGAAAGTGCCTGAGATCATGCCTAGAATGCCATCTGATTTCTCCCACAGGTTAAGTGCGATTGGCACAGTTCTGGCAATGGGCACTTCCATGTTTTTATCTACAGTGCGTTTGCTTGGCTATGCACATGGCCAACACGAATGATTCTGTCTCCTGTTCATGCCTAGGCTCATAAATTACCCTTTGCGTTTCTGGGAAAATGCCTTCTCCAACAGGAAGGTATTTAGGATTTGATATACATTGGTACTTGCTTTCTCTTGGGGTCCGGAAGGACTTCACGGAGATGACGGTTTTTCGAAAGTGGTTTGGGCAGGTGAGAGCGTATCGTACGCAGACTCACTGAGTCAGAATCTACGAGTAGTTGAAAGCCACCTGTTCCAGGAAAGGGTTTCAAAACTAGGTGTCCTGTACAATCAGTACATTGCTACAGTGTACTGTTGATAAAGGTACTAAGAATAAGAGTTGGCACTAAAGCTTTTAAAAAATGAACCATTGAAATCGTACTTTGAGTATCAAGATGTGAGAATTTCTGTGGACCATTGTTCCAATGTGTGCGTGACTACATTAGAACGAAAGCCTTTCAGATCGGAGGCTAGCCCTTTGCCCTGAATATACGGGGGTGGCTGTTACGAAATAGGCTAGGTGTCGTTTCCTGGAGACTTTTGTCATACTTAGTTTAATTAAAGGCATTGTTTTTGGATAAACACTTCGATTTTGGAACATCTGATGATAGATCTAAATTTTGCCTACCATTTAATTAATTTTATAGCAGAATTCATATCTCGACTGATTCACACATCTGTAAAATGGGGCAGAATTTAAAGGCTACGAATGAGAGTCTTAGAATTTGAAGAAACTTACAGATCGTCTTGCCCTGTGCTTTTCAAGTATGTGGAAGGTGACTGCACAGTAACACATACAGGTCCCGTCTCGATCAAGCACACACATCTACGTCATATCTCTCTGTACACGTCTTTATTCGAAGCGAATGTTTCACAAACCCCTATTTTTTCTATGGGCAATGTGCATGGCATAATATATTCTATTTCATATTTGAAAAAAGAAGAAGAAGAATGCGGTTGCTAGCCACTGAATTTATTTCCTAACTTCTGGACGCCTCTCTTGTGCACCTGCCTCGTCTGAGCGAGGCCCGGGGAAGGCCATCTCACGGTGGGCCAGCAGCAGGTCTCCTGGCCGCTGCTTTCACACTCTTCCCGCTACACCAGGTAGTCCTATTTATCAGATTTCTCAAGAGGGGCATTTATGTGTGTCAGTTATTCTAATAACATAGGAGTTACCCGATTCTGAAGCCAGTCCGTCCCCTCACTGCCTTCCTTCAGCCGACTGTCTTATTCTCTCTGGTTCTCCTGCCTTCACCTTGCCTGGAAGGTGCCCTGTTCTTTGCCTGTTTACAGCTCTGTTCAGGTTCTTGCCAAGGCAGGAGTGCCTCCCACCGCAGGTACCCATTGCATGGCTGGGCCGGACCCCCTTTTCCACCTTCTTCCCCCATGTCTTCTTTGGGGATCTCTCTTCTGAACTCCTGGTTCACCGCACTGCTCACGATCCAGCGTGATGGGACACGCTGCCTTGTCCTGCGCGGTCTCTATCTCTATGCTCAGGCTGTACCCCCAGAGCGCCTAGCCCCGTGCTTGCCTCCCTCCTCGTGCCTACCTCTAGCCTCGTGTGTGCCCATCTCCTGTGTCGGAAATACTCGATCCTGACCGGGTCCTGATTGGATTTAGAGACCCTTTGTGTTCCTGGGTACCTGGTACTCAGCCTCTTGACCTGCACTTATCATTCTTTTTTACTGTGTCCTATTATTTAATGGTCTTTCTCACTAAATTGAAAGTCCCTTGAGGAAGGGAGTCTATGTCTTCCCTATGCCCAACAATGCCTTTAAATAATAATAGGTACACGTTAAATGTTTGTTTAATGAATTCCACTTATGGATGCCCTGTAAGTCAATAAACGACATAAATGTAGTTTTTCCTAAGTTGAACTCTTACAAACAAGAGTTGGGTTTTATTTTACCTCTGAAGTTTTAATATCCATGCGCACAACCATAGACCAAAAGGGGGGGGGCTGGTTACGATATATTGGCCTGAGGTCTGATCTACTCTGTATCTATTACGTGTTTGTTCTGAGGACAGGGAAGTGTCTGTATTGAACAGAAGAGTAATAATTACCCTTCCTTTATATTCCTCTTCATCTGTATCCGTCCCCTGTCTGCACGACCCCTGTGCGTGCTGAAACCAGCTGCCCGGTCCTTGAGGGAGGACTTCCCACATAGACGCTATGGGTGCATGGGTGGCGTTAGCAAGTCCTCTGAGTGAGGAGTGGGGAAGCGGGCAAGTAGTCCAAAACAAAGGTTCGGGGAGGAAGGAAACATGAAGGCAAGAAGGGTGTACATTGCTCTTTGGCCAGGAGATGATTATTTTAAGCATTTGAAAAACTGTTAGAAAAGCTGTGGAATAAGAAGTAGCTTTGAAGGGTCCAGGAAGAGTGTGGACCCAGTGTGGAAGAAGCGAGTTGGTGTCCTAGTCCATTCGGGCTGCTGTGGGTGGTCCGTAGAAAACAGAGATGGATTCCTCCCGGTTCTGGAGGCTGGACATCTGAGATCAGGACACCAGCGTTGTCGGGGTCCAGTGAGGACCCTCTTCCCGGTTGCAGACTGACTTCTCGTTGTATTTGCACAGGGCAGAAGGAACAAGGGAGCGTTCCTGGGCTTTTATAAGGGCACTAACCCCACCAGAAGGGCACCACCCACCTAACCACCTGCCCGAGGCCCCACCTCCTGATACCATCACTTTGGGGGTTAGGTTTCAGCATCTGAATTTTGGGGGAGGGGATGTGAATATCTAGTCCCCCAGCAGTTGGCATGGGAACAATGAGGAGAGGTTCTCTACGATTGAGAACCTAAGCCCCATTGAAAGCTTGAAGGTTAGGACGTGCTTTACATTTGTGACGTACTTTATAAGCATGTTGTGAATACAAGCCATTGAGGGAATGCATTGGAATCCCTTAGAAATATTTGTAGGAAGGACGCTGAAAATCAGCGTAGCCTTCTTGGAAGGTGATGGTGTGACTTGAGCTGGGGAGGGGATTACCAGTGTGGGAAGAGCTGCTTGTTGGTGAAGGTGGGAGTGGGCAGATTAAGCCCCTCAGCGCACGTTCTCGGGGGTCCTCTCGGACGCGAGCAGCTGCAGACGGTGCAGAAGTGGGCCCCGGGATTCAAGACGGTGTGAATCAAGCCGATTTGCAAGGATAACCCAAACAAGCAAATAACCCAGAGAATGAGGCGGGAGATGGGTGGAGAGTATTTTGGCTGAGACATTTTCATCTAGAACAGCAAGCGAGAAGGCTCGTATGGTTTGGTGTATCATCAGTGTTTACCAGCGCGGTCCACTGAAGTTGTTGGAACCTTCGGTTTGATGCAGGGACTGTGGAAGGGCCAGGCGTTCCCTGACAGAAACGCTGACCCGTCAGAGAAAGCAAATGCACAGAGAACGAGAAATGACTTTCGGTGCCTCGGTGCCAAAGGCAAATTACCGAAGACAGTATCTCATTCACTCGTTCATTTACTTTACCAGCAAGCCGTTAACTATTAACCGAGCGTGCACAGGCTCGTACCAGACGCTGGGGGAGGGTCCCTCTCAGTGTCACTAATCCCAAACTCGTGCTGCTTCCTTCTTCTCCTTTTCTGTGGAAGGATGGACTCGGTTTTGGAGGCCTTTTTTATCCAGCTGAAAGGTCTCACATGTTTGTTACTGAACCAACCTGCTGGCGGGGGGCCCAGTAACAGAGAAAAACCGTTTCTCCGGTAAAACGTGTCTGTTGTTCGCGTAGTAGGGATGTTTACAGAGTGATGGATAGGAACATGGGGCCTTCATGTGGCTTTAGTAAGTGGGCAAATATACGTGCCGGCTCACATGTGATCCCTCGTGGACCCAGCGTGGTTCCTCGCGATGCCTCCTCGGAGCGGTACCTGGTTTTAGTACCAGTGCCCATCCGTGCCCACTGGGGAATGGGACCGTCCTGCGTTTGCTTCCTGCCCGGGGATCTCTCAGTGCGGGAAGGCTTGGGAGAAGACGTGGCGAGGGTCGGCCAACGGCACATGCCACGACGGTGGTGGAAAGGAGAGAGCGCGTTGAGAGGCGTTTTGAACACGTAACCCCGTGTTGCTGTTTTGTAACTTCTGTGCCTGGGATTCACAGGATCCAGAGCTAGACGATGCCGTACGTCCTGGGAAGGCTGTGCGGGCTGTCGGGTGGTGCGCTCCGTCCGTTGCTTGTGGCCGGTGTTCATCGTGCGGACTCTCAGGCTGGGTTCTCCCGGGAGGGCAAAGCAGCTCCTTTCCCAGGGAGGTGAGGCTAAAGACCTGACTCCTTCGCTCTCCGTGTGCTCAGAAATACTACAGTGCCTGTGAGGGAAGGGTGCTTAGGATTTCTACGTGCGTTTGACTGGCTGGGGAGGAGGAACAACGTGTCATGAAGAGTCATCGACAGGAGGCACAGACGTGGTGGTGTTTCTAGAAAGGGAACAGAGCATTGGCTCGCGATGGAAGGCAGCCCCTGTGGGAATATCCCACTCGGGAGAATGCAACTCTGCGGAACAGACTGGTTGAAGCCGAGGTGGGCGAAGCATGTTTTGGGAGTTGGCTCGGCGCCCTTGGCTTTGGCGTCTCCTCCCGGCCCTTGGAGCGCGGGGGCCGTGCCCACCCTTCGTGGTGGCTCCTCCGTGCTGGCAGCGTTTCTCTCCAGCCCCCACCGATTCCGAGCTTTGTGTCCCTGATTCATCATTCCTTCTCCACGGTTCTGTTTCCCGAGTGACCCACTTGCACAAGCCTGGACGGGCTCGTGCGTGTTTCTGTGGGGGGGGGGCAACCACGCCCTCCAGACGGATCTGTATTTATTCAGGGGCCCTTGGAGGCTTGGGCGTGGAGCCTTCGGCTGGGTGCCCGACTGGCGGAAGGGGACTTTTCTCCCTTTTTTCTTTCTGGAGAAGTCACTTGGAGGGTATCACCCCAAGGGGACTGAGGGCACGCCCTACCCTGCCCTGCCGCTTGGGCTCCTCTCCTTCTCTACCCTGTGCAGTGCCGGGAGTCCCCCAGGAGACCCCATGGCCCTTACACCGCAGCACACCTGCCTTCCCCGTGGTACTTTGCGGAAGCTCGTGGTGAGACTATAAATCTCCACCTGAAGAGGCCTTTCGAGCAGGGACCCAAAATCTCAGCGCAGAGACGCTGAGGAGACAGATCATTAGTTGGCTGTTCAAATGACTTCCGTTTTTTTTCAGGATTGCTTTAAGTAATAGGCTCGCTGATTTGTCTAAGAGCTTGGACTTACAGAAGTTAGGTAGGCACAGAACCTTTGGAGCGAGGGAAATTCCTTCTGATTTCTGCACTCCTTGCCATCCCTCATGTCCCCTTGAAGCAGGCACATCCCGGGAGAGGGGCTGGGGCCTGGTGCGTCCACTCCCCGGCGTTTGCGGGGGGCTCTGCCCGCCAGCTCCTGCCCGTCCTCCTGGCAGGGCTTGCGAGGCCCTGTCTCCACGCAGCTCCGGCCTCTACGAGGCTCACTCTGACAGAAGAGTGTGGGTCTTGAAGAATAGCCCACAACTGATTCCCTCAAGCAGGTCAGTAGAGCAGTGATGCCGTTGCTGTTCTGTGACCACACGTGTGGGCTCCCGTGGCTGGCCTGTAGGCGACTGGCCGTAGGGACGTAGGCCTCCCCTCCCTCGTTCCTCTCCTCCCCTGTCCTGCAGCCGATGGCACCCTCCCCGGGATGGCGGGCAGTTGGTGGCCAGGGGCTGGTGGTGTGGACTTGGCCGTGAACGGCCCCCGGGGCCGAGGCGAGTGGGTGGCTGGTGACGTGGGCGCGAGTGTGCAGGGGGCGTCTGCGCCGCTCCAGTCGGAGGGCTTCGGCTCCAGATGACTTGGTGATTTATTTCTTCATTTAGCTGATTTACACGCGTACTGATTTCTGGCTCTTCTGTCAGAGCAACACAGCAAGGTCGTCTCAAGGGTGACCTGGCGAGGAATGTTCCTGCAGCTCTGAGCTTTTCTCTGATGCTTCTGTGGTGAAGGGCAGGGATTTTGGAGTCAGGCAGACCCGAGTTTAGATCCTGTCCGTGCTGCTAATTAGCTGCCTGGCCTCGGGCAGGTCCCCTAACCTGTGTGGACCTCAGGTACAGTCGTGACTGTACTGGTCACTCCCCGGGTCCATCATGATAAAATGGGAGTGACCTCCTGCGTGAGGTGCTCTAGGCCAGCGCCCCCCCCCCCACGCGGTGGGAGCACCAGAAATGGGCTGTTACTGTTCGCGATCATTAATAACATTATCGGAGCCGTCATAACCGCGTGGTGAGGTCACGCTGAGGGCCAGGCGCATGGGTCAGGAAGACGGAGAACCTGCTTCCTCCCCCACTCTCCATGGACGTCAGCAGCACGCGGGGCAGGCCTGGCTCGGAGGGTGTCGCGCAGAGAGCCGCAGAGATGACTTAGTCCTGCTGTCGTCCCCCCTTATCTGTGGGAGATCTGTTCCAGGCGGAGCGTACCAAACCTGCGTGTGCTGGGCTTTTCCCTGGGCCCGCGTACCTGTGATCAGGTGGAACGCGTGGGCTGGGCGCGGTGAGAGACGAGCAGCGGGAACGCGTAATAGAACAGGACAGTCCGAGCCATATCCCGTGTGTGGAGGTGACGTGCGTGTGTTGTCCCTCTCAAGCTGCCTTACCGTGCCGCACTCACCCTCCTTATGAGGACGTGAGATGGTGCAGGGCCTCCGTGATGAGACGATGTGAGGTGATGACGTGGGCTCGGTGACGTGGCGTCGGGCTGCTAGAGCTCTTCTCCTGCGTCCGGACTGCGGCTGAGCGCCAGGAGCTGGAAACCGCGGAGAAGGTGGGTGACTCTGTGCCGCTGAGGCCAGAGCCTGTTTTGAGTTTATTCCTCTGGGCTCTGTGTATCACATTTCGCTTTGGGGAGCAGCATGCATTAGTGTTTTAAATCGGATGGCACTTCATCTGCCAAGGTGTTTATATGCCCAGAGGAGAACTTAAAAGGAGAGGAGACTACCTGTAATCCAACACCTTGCAATTACTTTGCAGCCCGGCCCTCTCCGGCTCCGTGCGCCATGCCCTTTGCGGGCCTCGCTCGTGGGCGTGGGCCGTGTGTTCTTGGAGGAGCCAGAGGCTTCTCGGGACATGGCGTCAGGGATGGGGAGGTCGAGAAGGTAAAACCCAGTCCCTGTCCACCCCTTAGGACATGCTGGTTGCTCTCTACTAACGGGACGACCTTCAGTAGACAGTTATCCTTCCTGTATCTTAAAGTTGGCCAGGACACCTGAATCACACACGTCCTCGTAACACATGAATGCTCCCATGATGCCTTGTACCTCGGATTCCTGTTGAGTTTGCCAGGCTCTGTGTAATGGAGCTCATTGATAACTTCCACACTATTGATTGACTTCAGAGCGCTCGAGGACCGTGGCACCACGGTGAAACTGGAAACCTCTGTTTCCAGAAAGTCTAGGTCATTCGGATTCAGACCGCTAGTTCATGGTTGCCTGTCAATGATTTGCTGAATCACGGAGCTCAGCCCCACCTCAGGATTACTTGTTAACAGAGCACGGTTTTAATTTTCAAATAAAAAAGGAGCACAGAAGAATCCTGCTACTGATTACTCACTTATCCCTTCAGTTTACATTTTTGAGTGGTTCAGATGAAATCTGGGCAGTTAGGTTGGGGGGAAAAATGTAAAGTGAGCGTGTATTCAGGAGATATCCACAGAGCGAGTTTCTAGACGTTAATTATAGCTGCTGGCTGACCCCTCTGTTATTATGGGTAGTAGTCAAATGAGAATTCCAACTTTCCCAAAACTATTTTTAGTGATTGTCATGGGCAGAACCCAGCCGTGTGCAGTGGTAATTATATTGCCTGCAAAGGCCTATAATGCCAGCACGAAGGTTTTGTATTTCTATTTCTTGATATTTTGATTTCTCTCTGTTGTCGTAACTCAAGGATATTTCAAATTCCCTGTGCTTGGTTGTACCCTTGTAAACTTGTGTTCATATCTTTTTAGTTCACATATATATAAAAGGAAAGGACCATTCACGTACTAATCACTTCTTTGCATGTTTTATGTTATGTAACCAGACTGGAGGAAGTAATTTTTTAAGCGAGCATGCTGTCGTATGTTTAATTGGAAGAAATTGGTTTTTCCTACTAAAACTTCAAGAAAACCCCAGAAGGAACATGGTCGTAAGACAGGGAAGAGGATGGTTGGGATGTGCTCTCACTGGGGAGGGTTTCGGGTCTCCACCTCTGTCCCCGAAGCTCAGCAGGAGCTCGTCCAGCCCTGCGACGGCTCCAAGTCTGTGTGCTGGAAACACGCCCCGCCGTCATTCTGACCCACCAGCCTTCCTAGTTTCCGGGTCTGAGCTGCAGGCTCCCCCATGGGGCCTTCCTGTCGGTCCACACGTCTGGCCAGCCACACCTTGCTGCAGACTGATCAGAGTTTGCACACCTGGGCCCCAGTTTCCTTTGCCATCACCCGCCCGTGCCGACTTCCCCTGCAGCTGAAACAGTCACGGACACGGGCGCCTGCTCCTCACCCCTGCTTCCTGGCTGCCAGACCAGTCCCTCCCTGTCGATCCCCTCCATCACCCTGCGCACCTCCACGGCCCCCATCTGTGGCCACACCTTGTACCTGTCATCTCCAGCAACGCTCCACTGCCAGGCCTTTGAATTATGAAATATCCTTTTCTGACTCAATCTCATATCCTGTTGGATCTGTTTATTTAACAAATGTATTAAGGGCCTGCCATGGGCCAGACATTCTTCTAGAACAAAACAAACACGAAATCCCTGCTGTTTGAAGCTTTCACTCACAGGGGGCAGATACCCAGGAAAAAACAGTCATCCTAATAATTATGTAAACAGTATTTGATTAGAATATGATAAATGTTATGGAGAAAGGAGAAGAATGTAGAACAGAGTCGGGTGGTGGGAATACCAGAGAGAGTGGGCGTGTGCAGTGCCAAGAGAAAGGGCTGCGTCCGGAGAACGCGGTGAGGGGTTAGCCCTGTGGCTCGGTGCAGGAAGGGCCAGGGGACAAAGGCCCTGAGGTTCACAGAACGTCCCGGAAGCTGGTGTGGCTGGAGCAGGGCCAGTGAGGTGCATGGTGGGGCCAGTGGGAACCCAGAGGGAGTCGCTGCTGGGGTGGGGCTCCTATCCGGCCTCATGGACCATTACGTTGGGCTTGTGCAGCTTGTAATGGGAGCCTTGGGGACAGAAGTGACTGGATTAGACCGGCTCCAGTGGCTCTTGGGGATTGTGTGGATGATTACGGAAAGGCGGGGGTCCGGAGAGGGAGGGAAAAGGCCAGTTAGGATTCACCTGCAGGACCGTAGGTTCAAGATGACGGTGGCGTGGGTCAGACGTGTGGCAGTGCAGGTGGTGGGAGGCGCTCAGATCTGGCGTGCTCTTTAGAGGTGGGCCGCCAGTATTTGCTGAGTCGAGCAGGGAAGGAGAGGGTCTAGGATGAGTCCAGGGGTTTCGGCTTGAGCAGCAGGAAGCCTGAGTCACTCCTCACTGAGGTGGCAGAAGGCTGGAGAGGCTCCCGAGTGGGGAGGCTGGGCCAGGAGTCTCGCTTTGTCTCTGTCGCCTTTGAGATGCCCATCCAGGGGGACGCACGGAGAAGGCGACAGGGCACGAGCCTGGACTTGAGGAGCAAGGTCTGGATCAGTTCGGGCATTGTCCCTTCAAAGGAGGAAAGCCATGAAACCAAAAGCAAACTTGAGGGAGTAGGGTTTGCCTGGGAGAACCCTGCCCCCGTCCACCCCCCGGTCCAGCCCCGGATTCACCAGACCTCTGCAAGCACCCCGTGTGGGAGGGCCCTGTGCTCCCGTGAATGACGGGTGTCTCCCTGGGGGACGGCACCGTGGTGTTAGGTGGTATTGGGTGCTGGCTCCTGGGTCACTTTCTGTGCCGGGAGAGCTGGTCCCCCCTGCGATGTCATCTGAAGCACCCAGGGAATCAGCCGTCACACCGCAAGCGTCTGGGTAGTTCCCCATTGGAGGTGCTGCCCACTCCTGTGTCCTGCTGCCATCCCTGGGGTTCCTTCGGTGCTGCAGGCCTCCTGGCTTCCCCAAGACTAGTTTGTGAAGAACCCGACAGGGTGGGGACAAGCGCTTCGGGACGTGGGAGTGTGAGCACCAAGGTCGTAGCTTGTGCGGTCGCTCCCGCCTGCCGCTTTCCCCAGATTTCCCCTCGGAGCCGAAACGGGGACAGGAGGGGCCTCTTAGCACCTGCACTTTCCGTGACCCCTTCTCCCGTGGTCTTTGCCTTGTCCCCTTGAGTCCACGTTTACGAGGAACTGCAAGGGTAATGCATTAACTCCCCAAACAGTTGGCACGGTTGGACCCGAGTCTCTTAGGCGTGGTCTCGTGCGTCCTCAGCTCTTTCTGAACAGTGCGGGTCAGAAGGAAGGGCTGCCGCCCGTGTGTTTACCGGATGAAACGCCTCGGCTCCCTGTGCTTTTCCCAGACCACCCTTCTCCAGCGCCCGCAGACGCCGCTGACCGTCCTTCCCGTGCCTGCTGGCCTGTCGCCCCTGCAGAGCCTTGCTAGTGAGGCCGGGTTGCTTTCTCTGCTCCCACCGCTATCATCACTGTCAGTAAGAGCTCCCGGCTAGTTGGGCCCGCATCTGGCTCCTGGGCAGGACTGCAGCGTCCCTGAGGACAGGGCCCTGCTCCGATTCTCCCCGGACTCCCGCGGAGCCTGGTGCAGCACCGCTGGCACAGAGGCCCTCGACGGCCCTTGGCAGGATGAGTAGGTCACGAAGAGGGGCTGTTGGCCCTGAGGACGCCTTCTTTTCAGCTTCAAGATTCAGGTGCTCATCTCCTGTGATGCTGGGAATGGAGGCCTCAGGTAGCTGTGGGCGTCCCAGCCTCTGTCTGTGGTCTCTCTGCTGCACTGGGCGTGAATGTGTAACCGTGCCCGGGGGAGGGAAAGGGGCCGTCAGGACCCGGGAACCTGAGCCCGCATGCCCGGCCTTCCTTCTGCGGGGTGAAGCTGTTTTCCTGAGCGACCCCTGACTGTGGGCCTGGTCCAGGCAGGGTGACAGGTGTACGGAGAGGACACAGAGCCCGTCTGTCCTTGTGGCTTACGGGGCAGGAGTATGGGCACGTCCCCCTGCTCTCAGTGTGGCCTCGCTGTCCCCACACACATACTGTGGGCCACTGCTTTCGGATGTGTTTTCGGGAGACTCGGTCACTGTCCTTCGGGGAATTTGTGTATTTCGTGGCAGCTGATAAGGAGGGGAATGCGGAATTGGAAAAACAAGGTACCTGGAATCCCGCAGGCAGCCTGTGGGTGACCTTCACTTCCTCAGGACCTTGAGATCGGTACACCAGCTCTGTTTTTTCCTTTGCCATAATGTTTATTTTTTTAACTTTATTATTATTTACAAGATAAATAAAATATTGGAATGAACCCCGTGTCCTCATCATCTTCCTGCAACAGTTACCAGTATTCTGCTATCCTCATGGCATCCATCCCTTCCCTGCTCCACCATTGCTCTCCTCTCAGTCTCTTTTATTGTAAGAAAAATTCGCACCGTGGAAGTGCACAAATCCTGTCCCAGCTGTCTGATTTCTCGGCACTCTCTTGCTCTGGGCGTGAGTGCTCAGGCACAGTGAGGAGCCAGCTGCAGACCCAGGCTTTCCTTCGTGCGCCGCACTGAGTGTCCTGCCGTCTCTGGAGCATGGTTTGCAGTACGAGAATAGAGCTAAGGGAGATGTTAGATTTCATACCAAAGAGTATTCAAAGGAAAGGCACTGGAGTCTTGGCCATTGCTTTCAACACCATTGTTGTAAAGATAGATGGGTGGATGGATGGACGGACGGACGGAAGGAAGGAAGGTAGGATGGATGGATGGATGGAGGGAAGGATGGATGGATGGGTGGATGGATGGATGGATGGATGATGGTTGTAAGGATGGATGGATAGATGGATGGATGGATGGATGGATGGTTGGATGGATAGGAACTCCGTGGGTGTGTCCCATTTATCTAGAATGAGTGGGGTGCACTAAAAAGATCGCTCGTCTGGAGCTAGGAGATGTGGCTCCTTGCAGGGCATTAACATGCATGGACGTGTGACCTGGGGAGTCATATACTGTGTGTGCACCCCAGTTTCTCTGTTCATGAACAGGAGGTTTGCTTTAGATGTCAGTTTTGGTTTCGCCATCACTCACTGAACGTCTCCTTGGTGCTAAGCACATTTCCTACGGGACGTAATTCTAATCATCACATTTGTGAGGCAGGGACATTGTCACCTCCATTTTAGAGTTTGGGAGACTGAGGACCAGCAGAGATGAGTGACTTGCCCAGGGCCACACACAGTTAAGAGGTGAGCTGAGGTTTGGACCCAGGCAGCCTGACCCTGGGGCTCAGGGTTTTTTTTGTTTTTTTTGTTTTTTTTTTAAAGATTTTATTTATTTATTTATTCGACAGAGATAGAGACAGCCAGCGAGAGAGGGACCACAAGCAGGGGGAGTGGGAGAGGAAGAAGCAGGCTCCCAGCAGAGGAGCCTGATGCGGGGCTCGATCCCACAACGCCGGGATCACGCCCTGAGCCGAAGGCAGACGCCCAACGACTGTGCCCCCCAGGCGCCCCATGGGGCTCAGGTTCTAAAATCAGATGATGTTCTCTACATGCGTGGCCCCCAGGGTGATGGGAGCCGAGCATCTTGGAAGGTGCTCGACTGTATGCTGGGCGCTAAGAGAACACACCAGAACTTATATTTCTGTTCATGATTTATTGCTTTTCAATGTCTGTCTTTTATTTTAAATGTTCATAAGGTTTTATATAATGTTTTAAAACACTCATATATATAAATCTGTTATCTGTACACGTATGAGAAATACATGCTCTCATTTTTAGGAAGGAGATCACATGGTGGAAAGTTAAGACACCTATGGTCTAGATTCATATTGTTATACTTAATATTTTTTGGACTTCTTTCTGTAGAATCACAGGATCTTTCACACGATGAGAAATTTAAATTTTTAGAATTTTCAACCCTTCAACAATTCGAGTGCGTGATACATCTCAGGTGCTGGGCCAGATGCTTGGTACAATCTTTCATTGTTTCTAGATCTTTTAAAGTACAAAAACCCCCTTCAATTTGCATTTAAAAGGTGACTTTGAATACCCTTAGAGAGACTCCCCCCCCCCCCCCCACCATGGAATTCTGTACTTTTGTCTAACAGTATTCTGAAGACAAAAAAAAAAAAAAAAAAAAAAAAAAGTCTCCTGAACCTTTGGAGATCAGTTGAAAGGAAGAAGAGAAATGATTCTTTTCTAGTGAGATGGGTGGTTCTGACTGCTTTGCCTTTCGTGTTGTGGATTCTGATAGGATGGAGACGCTGAGGGGCCGGCATGCAGAACCCCTGTAACTTTCTGCGGTGGGAGGTGCAGAGGTCAAGGGCAAGGACAATGTTGCCAGAGTGCCCGGGGTTGACTCCTGCCTGTGGGTTCCTCTGAGCCTCAGTTTCTTCTTCTGTAAAAGGGGAAAATGCTAGTCGTATATATAATAGTGTTTGTTACGAATAATCAATGAGCACATGTCTGCAAAGTGCTTGTATGTAAGTCTAACAAAATGAATTTTTAAAAAACTGCAGAGAAACAGACAAAGAAATGCAAACGTTGATAGTAGATAGGCTTTAATGATTTGAGAAGCAGCCCCCCACCGGATTTGTACATGGTGCTGTGCCTCAGGGCATGTTCCCACACACCCTCTCTGTCCCTAGGAGTGGTTTTGGGAGAAGGGTAGGACAGACATTGTCATTTTCGCTAGGGATTGTTTTGCCTTCGCCCGTGTGGCTGTTCAGCCTGAGTGGGAGGCTTCAGTGTCTTTCTTTGGATGATCACATTTTTTCCAGGACCGCCTGTCTTAATTTGTTGCCGTTAGTAGTTACTTTTATAGTTTGCTCTCCAGTGACGTTGTCCGTCTGTAAATAAGGCAGTGTGTTCAAATGGTCCAGCAACGTGGTCTTTCCGTATTTGACTCTTTTTTGTTAGTTCAGTCGAGTTTTATTTCTCATTCCTCTGTTTATCGTCATTCCTGAAATTGGTTTTAAAGAGCCGCAAGGACCTATTGTAATAACACGGAAGAGGGTTTTATTCGTGAGCGTTTTAACTTGGACCACTTTTCCCTACTGAGGGGGTGAAAAACCTTACAAATCCATCCGACGTGTTTGTGGACCCTCTGTCACGTGCTTTAGCTCCGACAGAGGACCAAAGAAAGGCGTTCTTGTCCTCCAGGCACGCGAAGGATCATTGCAGGTGGCTTTCTGGCGGCAAGCCCGCTCCGGGGAGGTGGGGTGTTTACCGTAACCAGCGGCTCAAGAGCTGAGCGCTTGGCAGTTCTCAGGAAGGGCTTTTCGACCGAATCCCAGACGCGGCTCTTGACGTGTTTCTGTCTCAACGACCGGCAAGTAAGAGAAGTCCTTGGAAATCCCCCTCATCGTGGGGTTCTTACCAGGCTTGAAAGTGAGGGGGTCTTGGTAAGCCCACAGTAAGCAGACTCAGGCATAGAAGAGTCAAGTTTGGAGCATCTGCAGGCTTCTTGGCAGCATGGGTCCTGGTGTAAGGCGCCGTTCATAAGGGGAATCATCTTATATCCCTCCCCTGTCCTCTCACCCTACGGAAGTTGAGTCTTCTTGAATTTTAGCCAGAGATATTGGGGGTGGGGGGTACGGTCATTGACTGTGCTGTGCCCTATAAAGCCCATTGTGTTTATCAGTGGATTTTAAGGCTGTCGCCCTTCCCTGGCTGGGGAAGCCGGTCAGGTGTGTGGTCAGGGGATCCGCGGAAGGGCATGACAACTGGAGGGGTCAGTTGGTTCCCAGGGCCTGGTCCATGGTGCAGGCGGACACTTTTCTCATCCACAGCAAAATAAGAAAAATAAGGACAATGGTAGTTTCCAGACATTTTTAATAGGTCTGACATTGCTGAGACTGGTCCTGTCTCACCCCCACTCCCACCAACCCCCTCCAGGCCCCAGATCGCCAGCCACCTCAGTCCTGGATTAATCTTTGCCCACAGTTCCCTGATTACTGATAGCCATTCCATCTCAAATGTTGTCTGAGTGAACAAATAAATTCATATCTGGATAACCGCAGTTGAATCTTTCCAAGAACAATTCTCTGTTGTGAAGCTCAGCTCTTTTCCTTTTCTCTCGTTGGTGCTAGTTCTTGGTTGCTGTTCCGGGTAACACCCATCGATACTTGGAAACCACAATCAGGTAAACTCCGTCGGGGCAAAGGTGGCATCTCGTTCCGATCTGAATTCCCTGCAGGATCTGACGCCAGGTAGAGAGCCTAATAAATGTTGGCTGAATTAAATTCTTCTCCTACTGAATCACCTTTTTTTAAACAGACTATCCCCACTTCTTTGACCACGTTTTGCATGAGCGTTTGGACCCTTCGCTGTCTGGCCCTCTTCTCTGAACGGGTCTGCTTTAGCGACATTTCTGGGACGGGCCTGGGGGCACCACGGGCACTTCACACGTGGCTTGGCCACAGGCCAGTGTGATGGACCCATCTCTCCCGTGGTCTGCACTCGCCAGTGACTACAGCCTGCTGCAGCATTACACGCCTTTCTCAAAGTACGAGATCAAGTGGTGTGGTAGACTTCTGTGTTATGAGCAAGATTTTATTCACTGAGAGTTCATTAACAGAAAATAATTCCCTAATTATATCACAATTTTCTTTCTTTTTCTTTTTCTTTTTTGGTCCGTTGAGGCATTCTGCTTGCTTGTGTGTATCACATCCCTAGAAAAATAATCCGGGGGCGCCTGGGTGGCACAGCGGTTAAGCGTCTGCCTTTGGCTCAGGGCGTGATCCCGGCGTTCTGGGATCGAGCCCCACATCAGGCTTTTCCGCTGGAAGCCTGCTTCTTCCTCTCCCACTCCCCTGCTGTGTTCCTTCTCTCGCTGGCTGTCTCTATCTCTGCCAAATAAATAAATCTTTTAAAAAAAAAAAGAATCCGAGGATTTTCCCCCCTGTGCATTTTCATCTTGCTTCTTCATGGGCCGCGATACCAGCTGAGGTGGTCAGTACGATGAAACCAAACTGGTGGGCCACGAGCGGATTATTCCGCCATCTTTCTGGACCTTCAAGCTGTACATCAGATCTGGGGCCAATCTCTCCACATGTGTTTAACCTGCCCGCGAGGGTCACAACAGTGTTCCCGGCTCTGTCCGTGATCTCAGTGGGTGTAACCATACGTCATCATCACAGTGGGAGTCCAGACGATGACTTGGGAGCATGGCCTCTCTTCTCGGCATTGTCGATGCCCTTGAGGGTGTCTGCCGGGACATCCGTGCCCGCGTGATCGCGGCCCAGAAAGATGGAGGAAAGCGCAAATAGTCTTTAAAATGAGATTTATTTCTAGCCTTTCATACGTGTTCTTGAAGTGCTCGCTTCTTTTCTTTACAACTGAACATACCGTCTCTCTGCCAGAGGCCAGTGAGCATTTGAGGGAGGAAAATACAAAAACAAAAACACAAAAACAGCCCTCTAAGGCTCTGGTACGTGTAATAATGTCATCTTTACCTCAACCATGAGGCTCGTGCTTCTCATCTGTTTGAGTACTTCTGTTTTTTCCGTCTTCCACTCATTTGATACAGGAAGAGCAAGATATGCACTTAAACAGTGAGTTTAAAATCTTTGGGGGCACCTGGGTGGCTCAGTCGGTTAAGCATCTGACTTCAGCTCAGGTCATGATCTCAGGGTCCTGGGATCGAGTCCTTTGTGGGGCTCCCCACTCAGCAGGGAGTCTGCTTCTCCCTCTCCCTCTGCCCCTCCCCCTGCTCATGCTCTCTCTGTCTCTCTCAAATAAATAAGTAAAATCTTTCAAAAGAATGTATAAAAACATAAAATAAAATCTTTGTCAGCTGGCCCCTCTGTCTTCAGAGCACTACTTAGGGTTGAATTGGTGTAGGAGGCCCCACCTTCTCCCCTTCTCTTGGTTCCCCAGAAGCGCAGGGTGCTCTCGAGCGGGTTGCCTGTCTGGTTGCAGGAAAAAGACTCAGGTGACTTCACAAGTCCTGCCGAGTGACGATGCCGGTGGCCCGACTGGACCCTCAGCGGCTAGCATCACTGTTGTGTGGTGTGTGCATTGTGACACGTGGGCTGTCAGGAAGGCGGCATGGGCTGGGAAGGTAGGGTGTTCTAGAGTTGGTCATTGCCACGGTCCTGACAGCCCCCTCAGCACCGAGCCTCACTTAAAGCTTTTGATTACTTTTAAGACCCTCTCCTCAAGTTTTTTGTTGTTGTTTTTCTCACATGAACTCTTGCCACATCAGGTCTCGGGCTTCCAGTGTACTTGCCTTTGAAACCAGCTTTGGAGATTTTAAATGTCTTCTTGTAATCTTAAGCCCCGCACTTTGCCCGTCAATATCTCCTTGCCACTGACCTTATTCGTATTTGGCCTTGATTTTTAGACCCGATTCTTCAGTGTAATTCCTGTGAGTTAGCAGCCGGCGGGTGGGAGGCCCGTGGCACCGCCCCAGTGCCGTGGCGTCACTCTGCTCTGGCGGGAGGCGGGGTGATTGGTGAAGGGAGGGTACGGGGAGAGAGGAACTTCGCGAATCCGTCCATCCGAGTCGTGCCTGCGTTTCGTTTCCTCAGGCAGTTGTGCCCGGTGCGATGCAGGGTAGGAGCCCCCTCCCTGTTTTCATAAATTCAGAGAGTGTTCAGGATGTTCCTGGAGAATATGGCGGAGTAAATACAGTAAGATTCATGGTTGGTCCCAAGGCCAGTGCGCCGGTGAGAAAACTTACAAACCAACGTGAGAGGTGAGTAACATTTTCATGGCAGAATTTAACATTGTGACTCAAATAATATATGCACAGAGCAGTACATCACACAGAAGAGATTGGGACAAAAGCAGCAGTCGCCCCACTTTGCTCCCTGACCCCCCAGCACCCAGGAGGGACCATGGACAGCGCTTCCTGACTTCCTACTGAGAAATACGGGGGTGGGGGGGGGTTCCTCAGTTACCTGCCCCTGCTGACTTCCTTCTGCTGTTTTCAGGGTTTCCTTGGCAGTGTTGTGATCTCAGGAAGTAGACGTCAGCTCTGCTCCTGCCCCATCCTCTCTAGTGAGCCCCCCACCGTCGCCACCCTCCTTCCCGCTCCCCGCCAGCCCAGCTTTCACTGAGGACCAGGGTCCGCTTGCGTGGCCCCCTCCTAGTGTGGCCTCTGGTACCGCGGCCTGCAGTCCCCCCCTCCACCTCTCCTGGTCCCTGTCTCTTTGTCTAGTTCATCGGACACCCCGGGAGGCCTCTTTGACCTCGTGTTCTAGCCTCTGAGTTAGGTTTTCTGTGAGGAGCTGCTTCATCCCGGGGTTCATTTTTACCCCTGACTTCCCTTTTTCAGATCATCCTGTTCTTGTTTTAAGGGTGTATGTTCTCAGACCCGTGAGGATACTTTCTTTTTTAGTACCTTTTTTTTTTAGTCCTAACTGCTGGGCCGTCAGTCGTCTGTTCCTGGAAGGTGCACGTGGGTCTTCCGTGCTGCAGCTCGGTGATTCAAGGAGCTGGCTCTCTGGCTCAGACTCAGGTCGGGTCCTGGCTCTCCCTTTTCCTAAGGACAATGGCAGCTACCTGCGAAGGCGTTGAGGGTGGGTTGAGCCCGTACCTGCAGTTCTGAGACTTGTGCGCAGGACGGAGCCCGTGCTCGGAACGTGTCAGCTGTCCACGCCATCGTGTGGTTACTGTTCATACTGAAGAAGGGAGAACTGGGTCATCGGGGTGGGTGTCCTCCACGTGGTGTGAGCAGGTCCGTTCCTCCAGGGCCTCTCCCCGAGCGGGAGGTCAGCCTGAGCGAGCTCCCCGGCAGCCTTTGTTTTGGGGTGGCCAGAATGAGGATGAGTGTTCTTGAAGTCTCAGCTCGCTCAGGGTCCCCTCACGTCTGTGTCGAGGAGGGGTCGTTCCGTGTGACTCCCCACTCACACTTTCTGCAGCTTTCCTATCTTTCATCGTGTGCGGTTCTTGAGCCAGCGCCTTCCTGGGATCCCTGTGGCTCCCGCTCTCCCCGCAGCCCTCTTGAGTGTCCTGACAGCTTCCTCCGTCAGCACGTTTCCATTCACCGTCTGTTACCTAGACACGTGCTGAGACCTTTCGTCTCTCGTTTTCGTCCCATCCTCCAATTCTCTCTGCTGGGGTGGGCTTATTCCTTTCTGGATGTGGGGTTTGGGGTGGCTGGGGAGCAAACATAGAGGCTTGGGTCCTCATTTTGAACTAGCAGCCAGAGGAATCTTAAATGACGGCTTCATAAAGCAGTATTTGTCACTGTGAGCGGCTGAGCAGGGCTGTCCCATCACAGGGCCCTTGGGCACCGCTCACCTTGCAGCCTGTGTGAACGGCCCCCCAGAGCGGCCCTGAACTCGGCCCCCATGCAGCGGGGGAGCCTCTGCACGCGTGACGCTCGCCTGCGATGTGGTCATGCAGCAACCCTCCCGTCTGACTTGCTGTCCCCCACGGTGCACGAACGGGCTAGATCGTGCTGTCAGGGCCTCTGCTCTTTGTACCTCTTTGAACCGCCGCAGTCCAGCGAGAATTCCCCATGGGTCACGCTGGGGATTCCAAAACTGCATCTTTTTTTTTTTTTTTTAAAGATTTTATTTATTTATTTATTTGACAGAGAGAGAGACAGCCAGCGAGAGAGGGAGCACAAGCAGGGGGAGTGGGAGAGGAAGAAGCAGGCTCCTAGTGGAGAAGCCTGATGTGGGGCTCGATCCCGGAACGCCAGGATCACGCCCTGAGCTGAAGGCAGATGCTTAACGACTGCGCCACCCAGGCGCCCCCAAAACTGCATCTTGTCAGGGGCCCAGCGTTGACCGGATGGAGCAAAGCCACACTAAAGGACGAACAAGAGACACTTTGCTGATTTTCAGGAAGAATTAGGTAAAGCAAGTAGGTTCCGTGCAGGCTGAAGTTGAAGGAAGCGTCTTTGCGGGCTCCTTAGGGCATCCGGCGTCGTCCCTGGAGCTGCATGTCCTCTGGTGAATAGCACCAGTCCCTCCTCATCCCACAGGTGAGACTAACCTGTCAGGGACGCCTGTCCCCTTGGTGGTGCCCAGGCCTTCCTTCAAGCAAGGTTCATTTCCAGTGATTTTTAAAATAAAGTGTTGGAGTATTCTGTGTATTATGTTCTGAATGGCTTCTCAGAAAGCCAAGGGCTTGAAATAGGTTAACCCTGGGGGCTTTTAGGAAACCAAAGGGTGCAGGGGTGTGGGGATGTGGTATTTGTGGGGTGCTCGCCGTGAGCCAGGGCCCTCCTCCAGCCCTTCTGCCTGCACTGTGGGAGCAGGGGCCTCGTCCTGAGCTGAGGAGGAGGCCAGCAGCCGGCAGGAAGGGCAGGCTCCCAGAGGAGGTCGACCCACGTCAGCGTTCAAGGCGGAGCTTGGTAGACACTCACCTCCAGCAGGTGTCTGAAAAGGAGGTCTTGTTGGCAAGTGACCACAGGTTTTCCCAGCCAGATGGACACTGGGGGATGTTTGTCCCCCAAGCCACATGCTAACATTGAAGTGGAGGCAAAGTTTCGAGGATCTGGGACTCTGGGGGCTCCATTCACCCAGCAGGACGTGGGTTGGCGTGTGCAGGGCACTGCTCAGCAATGGGACCGCAGGAAGCCCCAGCCCTGGTCTGGGCTTCAGAACTCCTTTTTTTTTTTTTTTTTTTTAAAGATTTTATTTATTTGACAGAGAGAGAGCACACAGGCAGGGGGAGGAGCAAGGGGAGAGGGAGAAGCAGGCTCCCCGCTGAGCAGGGAGCCCGATGTGGGACTCGATCTCATGAGATCATGACCTGAGCCGAAGGCAGACGCTTCACCAACTGAGCCCCCCAGGTGCCCCGGTCTTCAGAACTCCTGAGCAGCCTGGTGGGTGTAATTGGAAGCACCCAGACTTCTAACAATTCGTGATGAAATATTCCTAAAGATTTTATGTATTTCTTTTCCATCCTAAGCAGAAAATACATTGATGAGCCAGGGTCATCAGTACGGAAATTGGGTTTTGTACTGCATAGTGATTTTTGACTGATTGATTGAGTTGTGTCTTGTCATGAATAATCTGTAAAATACAAAGGGAGATACTACAGAAAGGGAAAAATAAAAACATGGCCAGAAACATAAAATGGAGCCAGAAGTGGGGTTTAAAAATGCCTCCCACAGAGACTGGCTGGCTTCTCCGTGCTCCCTCTGCTGGGGCGTTGCCCTCAAGCTCTGGGGGTCTCTGGGGGTCATGGACGCCCTGCACTAAGCTCTCTGGAGTGCTTTCTTTTTTATTTTCATCATCTCATTATTATTTTAAAATTTGCTTCTTGTTTTGAGTGGGTTTTGAGGGGGGAGAATTGGGAAACCTGCCTTTCCTTTCCCTGTTTTTATGACAAGTCCATTATTGGTCTTCTGCATCCCACAGGGCGCCGTGTTTCCTTGTTAGCTTTGTTATGGAACCCCTGCTCCTGTGTGTATGTCCTCTGGGTTCTGCGAGAATGACCAGAGTCGGCCACGGAACGGCAAGGTGGAGGCACCAAGGTACAAAGCAGGTGTGCCCCCCGCAACCCCTGCTGTTTATGGGGGGCTCGCTCGGAGCAGTGGGTGCCCCCTGGGTACCAGGTTCTGTCCGTTAGAAGACATGAGAAGGGACGGACTCTAACCAACCCAGACCTGCCCCAACACGGTCCTTGTGTGCACAGGAAGCATGCTCTGCCGTTTCTGAGAATTAATGGACCCTTGGAAGGGAGATTGTCTGCTGTCTTTTCTCCCCTGGACGTTCTCTGATAAGGAAGGGCTCTGGAGGATGTGGCAGGTGGAGGGTTCCTGCTCCGTGTGTTGGCAGGTGTGGGCATCTGCGTGTTCGTGCAGCTCTGGTTTTCATCGTCTAGTTCGGTGGTTCTGTCGATTTGGGTATTTGATGGTCATGATGATGATGGTGATGATTTTATTATTATTTTTCCTTTCAGCACCCCTGGTCTCACCATCATTTTTTACCTAGCCTATCACTGGGGTTCTGACTTCTTGATTCAGGAGTTGTAGGGAAAAGTTTTTTTATATATATGTTTTTCTTTTTTAAATTTAAGACTGTCCCTCCTCTCTTGTTAATTGCTTCTGTTTTTATTGTTGTCATTTGCATTGGGGCCAAAGAATGCATCATAGCCCTCATTTACTGTGATTCCTAAGACTGGTGCTTTTTCAGGATTTGTAGAATCTGTTTATACGTCTTGTGATTTTTCTCTGATCACCTGTTTTTGGTGCTCCGTACTTTATAGACATGATTTGGAGGTAGGGGCGAGGCCGGGCTACCTCCCCTAGTGCATCTGTGAAGGGCTGGGGTCGTCAGGCCTCCTGCGTTGCTGACTTCCCCTGGCCACCAAGGAACAGACGGGCTGCTCCACGTCTGTGGAGATGTGGGGCTCAGAGCAGAGGGGCTCAGCGTTGGAAGCAGACATGTGACGTGGCTTCAGAGCCAGGCTCTGCCACCTACCAGCCTGGCGGCCTTGGGTAATTCACCTACCTGCCAGGAACTTTAGTTTAAAGAAATGGATGATGGCACCTTGTGGGTCGTTAGGGTCAGAGATGAGGTAGGTCGCAAGGGTGTCCTGCTGCTGTGTGCCCCGTACTCTGATGACGACTACAACCAGCCCCGCTGTCCAGCAGCTTGGCCTCCCAGTGGTTCCGGGCTGTTCACAAGTAGGTGCGACCCAGCCTTCCCTGGAGTGAACACCTCTGTCTCGCCTGATGGGTGCGATTGATGACCTGGTGGGGCTGAGCCTGTAGGAGCAAGTGACAGGGATGAGAGGGGGCCAGAGGAAGCAGGTGTGGGCCTAATTCCCTTGGAAAGTGAGTTCCCGGGCCCTGAGCCCACAGGTCACCAATCCTGACTCTGATGCCCCGTAGAAATGCATTGGACACGTCAGACATTGGCCCAGAGGTGATTTGCTTGTCTTTGGACTTCAGATCTGTTGAGTGAGGGGAGTGTGTTAGGCCCAGATCTGTCTCTGCCACATCTTTAAAATCAGGCATTCTTATGTTAGAATAAAAACAGCCTGTACAAGCAGACCCTGAGTGTATAAGCCCCATGAGGGCAAAACCCAAATCCTCCTTGTTCACTCTTATACCCGGGGAGTGGGGAGTACATGACTCCTTTCTCTCTCTCTGATTCCTCGGAAGCCCGCGGAGAGAAATCGGTCAGCGTGCATGTGTGACACCAGCAGGGCCAAAAAAAAAAAACTCAGCTGAGGGGTTTCCTAGGTGATACTTCATTCAGATATTCAGGTTACGGAAACGTATTACCTTGCTCTTAAATTTTGCCTCATGCGGAAGAAGTAGCAAGTAAATGGTAAAGAAGGGTTAATGTTTTCATAAACATCTTGGCCGTATTGTTTCACATTATCTTTTAAATCTGAAGAATTCTGATCTGTTATAGAAAAAAGTGAAAATACGCTTCTTTTCAAGCTAAGAATACATACAAATAGGGCTATGGTATTGAAACATTTGTTAATACTTTGTTTTTTTAACAAGATTTTATTTATTTGAGAGAGCGAGCACAAGCAGGGGGAGTAGCAGGCAGATGGAGAGGGAGAAGCAGACGCCCCGCTGAGCAGGGACCCTGATGCAGGGTTTGATCCCAGGACTCTGGGATCATGACCTGAGTCAAAGGCAGACAGACGCTTCACTGACGGGGCCACCCAGGTGCCCCAGTTTCTTCCAAGTTTTGATGAAAAACACAAATCTTGACAACTTTGAAAACTTGTAGTAAAATTCCTCCTTTTCTGAATTGTCTTGCTTTGGTGGGCACTCCCAAACCATGGTAAATTGTCAACAGGGAGTCAGATGAATTAGGAATAATTGGGTGGGAACATCCTAGGGCTGAAGGAAGGTATTTGAAAGTGCAGTTCGTCCCAGTGCTGCTTGGTGTCCTGGATCGAGTTCGGGAGACCGGGACCGTCTGAGGTGCGTCAGGCTTAGGAGAGGGGGAGGGGTCCTGGCCGGTCAGCTGACCTGGAACCCGGCGCCCGCTGCAGTGGTCGCAACAGCTGGGGTGGGGAGGGTCCGGGTGAGCACCCGGAGCGGACAGATGCGTGGAGGTTTAGATGAGTCTCCCTCGGGAAGGGGGGGCAGAATCCACGTATGCTCAGAAAAAAGATGGGAGATCAACCAGCAGCAGATCCCAGATCCCTGAGTGAGTGGCACCCCCACTCTTCTTCGTCACCTTTCCTCTCTTTTAGCCTCTTACTCCCAGCCTCTGCCGGTGGGCCCTGAGGTCCCCATCCCACAGAATGCGGGGACTCCCCTGCCGGGGGCCTGGCCTGCTCTGCCCTGCCCGGGTTCCCGTTGGGCAGAGGGAGGCAGATATGTGCATGCGGGTGGGGGGGGGGTGTTGACAAAACGATTTCATCTCAGAGCAAAAACCCAGTCTGCGTCTGTGCCCGTTGGAAACGTCATCGGCACGCAGCTTGTATGAAACCCCTCAGTTTCCGAAATTACCAATATCGGAGACGTGCGGTATCGTGCATCCTCACTCTCTTACTTCCCGCCGGCCCGGCGGGTGTGTGCACGAGAGGTGGGCTTTGCTGTCTCTGTGCCCGCGGGGACGCCAGACGCTGGGCCAGGAGGGTGTGGAGACACGTCCGGCCGAGTGGACCGGGTGGCATGTGGCTAGCGGGGCGCTTCTCAGTTATTCACATCCTGGCCCACAGTGTTCAGGCGGCCAAGTAAAGCCTTCCTGCTTGCGATAAATAAGGACATAGCTTTAGCTTCGTGGTGTTGATACGCGACATAGTATTTTAACTAAAACACCATGTGGAAGTTACCTCCAGGCCTTAATTTAGCCTGGCTGGGGTGGAAAGCGGGGGCCGCACGTGGGTGAGGCCTCTGAGTCACGGGGCTGCAATGCTGCCGGCCGCCAGGGCTGCGGGCCTGGCTCCCCCGCCCCACCCCTGATCCCTTTGCCTTGATGGGCTGGGGCCAGAGGGCCGTGAGGTAGCATGACCTCGTTAGCAACTGCCCTTGAGTGTTCAAATACAGAAGTTGGAATTCGGTGACAGTTTTATTGAGGTAACAGGTACCGCAAAAGAAATCTGTCCCCGCCTTTCCACGTGTGTTCTGGCTTCCTTCTGGGGTCACCCTGAGGGACTGTCTTCATCTCCAGACGAGAGAGGACAACAGAATCGCTGGGCCATACTGAGGAGTGGTTTTCCTTTGTTTTTGCTTAAAAAAAAAAGTCCAGGCAAGATGGCGAGCTAGTGGGAAGGATAACAAATTTTGGGGGACAGGGAGGTCAAAAATATGTTTAATTCAAATAGAGTTGTCACGTTGATTCCAGCTTCGTAATCGTCCCTGAAGCTCCCTGAGGTTTGCACCTCCCGTCTGAGAAAGAGCGTGGGCAGGGTCGGCTCCGTCTGTCCAAGAACGCGGCGTGAGTGACGCGTGTCTGTGATCTTGTTTCCTTGTGTTACTGGTAGATTTCAGTGCCTTTGGGTTTTGGAGATTTTGCAATGAAAAAAACATATTTTACTCTTTATTACTGTTTTATTTACTACGTATTGTTTCTACTCCTATGGTAAAAAAATCTCACTTAGAATTCCAGGAGAGCTGGAATGTTCCTTTATACTCTCCCCAAAGGGAATAATTCGGGGCGCCTGGGTGGCTCATTCAGTTAGGCGTCTGACTCTTGATCTCAGCTCAGGTCTTGATCTCCATGAGTTCAAGTCCCGAGTTGGGCTCCACACTGAGTGTGGAGCCTACTTAAAATAGATAGACAGATAGATAGAAAGCTAGATAGATAGAAAGAATAATTAGTACAAGTGAGATTTAAGAAGAATGTTCACTTTTTTCCTTCCTTTCACTGTGATAAAATATACCTGAATTAAACTTACCATTTTAGCCTTGTTTAAGCCTACAGTTCAGTGGCACCCAGCACCTTCACAGTGTCGTGCAACTGTCACCACTACCCACCTCCAGAACTTTCCATGATCTTCCACAGACACTGTTCCCATTAAACAGAATCTTAATTTTTTCTAAAGAATTTTTATTTGACAGAGAGGGAGGGCTCAAGCAGGGGGAGCGGCAGAGGCAGAGGGAGAAGCAGACTCCCCGCTGAGCAGGGAGCCCAAGGCAGGGCTCGGTCCCAGGACCCTGAGATCATGACCTGAGCTGAAGGCAGACGCTTCACCAGCTGAGCCTCCCAGGCGCCCCGAACCTTCTGCTTTGAAAGCACCATTTACTACATCTGGAATGCTCAGGTCGGGGTAGCGGACCAGCTCGCTTTACCTCTGCATTCAAGGGGGTGGGAACTAACAGTACCGAGCAGGTACGTACCAGCCTCTGTGGGCAGGAGCCCCTGCTACACACGAGAGAAGGAAATTCCCGACCCGCGGCCGACTCAGCAGTCACGGGGCGGGATTTGGACAGGCCCGCCCTTTCCGAGGCAATGCCACGCCCACGACAGGGTGCTTTCGCTGGCTTGGTTGTAATTCGTGGGAACCCTCTTTCTTCCCCCAGCTGAGTCCATATTCTGGGGCTGTAAGGTAGCAGCTGTCTTAGTAATTACAATTCTGAGTTAAGTCAGTAAGCTCTTGAAGCTCGAATTCCCTTGTCTATAAAATAAAGTGACCCATCTGTATGATCTCTGAGGGCCTTTCCATCCCTGTCCTGTGCTTTGTGATATTTCCATAATTGATGCTGTGAACTTTCCATGCTCTTAGGAAGGATGGGGGGAAGGTGGAAGGTTCTGGAAGCAGAAGGAAGAGTAGGGACATGAGGAAAAAGGACACAAGACAGGCCCAAAGAGGGGATTCGACCCCAGAGTGAGGAAGCGAAGAAGCCATCAAAGAGGGGCAAGGGCTTCTTCACTGGGTCCCCCGGAGGAGAGTGCTTACCTAGCAGGGTCGCATAGTGAGGTCCACTGAGCACCCCGAAGGGCATCCCCAGGAGGTGTCAGGCAGAGCACAGTCCGAGCTGGGGAGCGAGCCGGCACTCCGGCTTCCGAGTGGGTGCGGTCTTGTGTCCAGGGGCGGAGTGAGATCCTGCTCGTGCCTCGCCTGGCCATGGAAACTAGAACGCTGCCCTGGGCGGGGGGGGGGGGCGTCCATGGGGTTTCTCTCATTACTGCCTTTAATTCTTGCCTCAGGCCTGGGAGGGGGACTTACACCCCCCTGTGCGGCCCAGGAAGGGGGGCTGCGGAGCGGTCAGGGCAGGACAGGGGCAGGGCTACAGTCAGATCTTGGGTGGTCTGATTTCTTTCTTCTAGCCTGCTGCACAGATACCCAGCCCCACATCTTCAGTGGTCATGACGGTGCACTGAGGAGCTCACAAAGGACTCGTTTTAGCCCAGCTTCCCGGGGGCGGGGGGTAATCCCGGCCCCAGCCACGTCCACCCTCGAGGACACAGACTGAACGACTGGCTGGCCCCCTCCGTCAGCTTCACTTTCCTCCTGTGGGGAGGGCCTTTCTGGGCAGGGACGCATGTGACCTCCCCCGGGCTCAGCAGAAGGGGCACAGGCATCCTGGAAAATGTGGATTGACCGTCCTGGTTCCAGCTTCGCCCATCCCTGCAGGGGTCACCCTGGGTATGTGTTCACACCGCCCGCTCCAGGGCGCGGAGACAGAGGGGTGCTCTGAAAAGACACAGCAGCTCAGAAGTGTCCTGTCCCTGGAATGTGACCGTCCAAGGATTCCCTGGGGGATGTCGGCAGTCTTAGTGATGGGATGGAAGCCTTTGTGGTCGGCGTTCCCAGATCGCTGGTATGCACAAGTCAATGTCGAGCCGGGCAGACTCGCCAACTTGGGTGGGTCCCGTGTCTTGTGGACCACAGCTGCTGTGAGGACTCACCTCACAGTGGGGTGAAATAATTAGGAATCGCATTCTTGAGTGTCCAGTTTTAAGAAAGAATGTTCAGCCTTGGCAACCAGGTAGATCATGAAATTAGATTTTTTTAAAAAGATTTTATTTATTTGAGAGAGAGTGACAGAGAGAGCAGGAGCAGAGGCAGAGGGAGAAGCAGACCCCCGCTGAGCAGGGAGCCCGACACGGGGCTCCATCCCAGGACCCCGAGATCATGACCTGAGCCGAAGGCAGACGCTTCACCGACTGAGCCACCCACGCGCCCCTGAAATTAGATTTTTTGTTTCTCCCCGTCGCAGAGATTTCATGAGATGTCTACCTTCCTTTCGGCTGTGTTTCTTGGATGTGGAATAGGCAGATTCCGTGAGGCTTTGTTTGGCCAAGTGTCTGTCTCTGTTGGTATTTAGTGGGACAGACGTGCTATTTACTAAATGGCTGCTCTGGTCGGAATCCTGTGCCGGATGTTTTACCTAAGCCCGCTCGTGTAATCCTCTCGGAAAAGTAGAGTAGCTGGTATTCTAACCGTTTCCAGGTATTCGTGCAGCTGGAGGGGGCAGGGCGGCATTTTCTGGCCTTCCCAACACGGTAGGTAATCAGAGAGCACAAGGAGACACTCACTGGCCTTCCCAACACGTCCATGCACAATTCCACTCAAGCAAGCTCACGCAAATTATTCCCACAATTCCATGCACAATTCCACTCAAGCAAGCTCACGCAAATTATTCCCTCTTAATTGTAACACGTCTAAGGAGTTGGTTTTATAATCTGTAGGATTCTGTCTTTTCCTCTGAAAAGTGATTTTTTTTTTAAATTAAAATTAAGTCACGCCAGGTCTTGTTTATTTTTGCTGTGACACAGAGACAGTGCTGCGGGAGCAGAGAACAGTCTAGAATGTCAGAAAGAACGAAGTTGGCTTGAGGGTGGGTTTGGGCCTGATGCAGAGAGCCCTTCCCTGCACCCCCGTTCGGAAGGTGATCTCAGACATCCCGCGTAGGAGAAAGGTCGTCCCCGAAGAGCGTGCTGCTTTATCGAGCTCGGTCAACGCAGTCCTGACGTGTTTGGAGGTCTGTGAGTGCCTGCAGGGTGTGTTTTCCTGGAATGCCTGTGGTGTCCCCCGCCCTATGTCGTCGTCACAGTGGTCCATTCAAGAAGAGGACACGCTGTCTTGGTGTCTGCAGGTTTCAGTTTGGGTCCGTCCATCTCCGTGGGACCAGGGCTGTCTGGTCCCACCCGTTGCTCCCGGCCCGGACGGCTCTTCCCGGCCACTGTCTCCCGCCTGCTCGGCTGCCTCCGTGTCCTGGCGCAAGGGAGGGTGACGAGCGCCCAGGGCCTGGTCTGCGTCGCGTAGAAACCAAAACAATTTCAGGAAGATTTTTCTTTATTTAAAGATTTTATTTTTAAGTCATCTGTCCCCCCAGCGTGGGGCTCAGACTCACGACCCCGAGATCACCAGTGGCACTGTTCCCCCAGCTGAGCCAGCCAGGCACCCCGGGAAGATTTTTCTTCCAGTGCCCTGAGAGTCTGACTTTTACCTGCCTTCCTGAGACGCCCTGCAGTTACTTGAGGCTGTGTCCTCCCAGACGTACTTTCTAACAAAACAAACAGAATTCCACACGCCCACCATCTCCTACCCTTAGCTGCGGGACTGTTTTCGGTCTGCCTCGCCCCCAGCGGGACTTGCTGCGGACACATGTGATGTGAGCCGCTCCGAGCACTTCAGTCCCACCGGCTTCTTCCTTCCCGTTGTCCCCGGGCCCCGTCCTGGGATCTCGTGCGTGTTCCCCCAACCCTGCCATCCTGGGCTGCGCCTTCTTTGGCGTCCCTCTGCTTCTGGAAGTGACCCTTCACCTCTGCCGGCCAGGCTGTGTCCCCTCCCTTCTTTGCCAGGGCGTCCGGCTTTGCCTCTGCACGTCCTGACGCCGACCCCCGCCCCCAGTCCCCATTTCAAGCACTCCCTCCCTGTGCTCTGAGAGACCTGCTGACCAAGATACTCGTTGTGCCTAAACTTCGACTTGGTTTTCGTGTTCTTTCTTGGTTTGAATCACATTTTGTTCTTTGTTTCCCCAAAGACTCCTAACCCTGGAGCCCATTGTTTCTCTCCAGTTCACTGTTACTTCAAGTGAATGAGGCCACTTTTAATGTTGCATTTGGCATGTTTTATTCTATAGCCAGCGTTGAGAAAATACCTTGAACACGCTCAGTCAGTAGAACTTCCCGAGGTTATAATCGTCTTGTTTGTAAGTATCTCTATTAACCAAAGTCCCTTGATCAGAAGAAAAGAATACATAGTTGACATCACCAACCTTTAAAATTTTTAATTTTCTCAAATAGCACTAATGCAATGGATACTTTAAAATGTGTCTCCTTTGCTTTTCATCATTGGAATTAATGACCAATAGAAATCTGTTTGTGAAACATCGTGTATAACATTAAAAAAAAAAGTCTAAACCTACACAGGTGTATTTTTTAAAAGGGGAAATAAACATGTTTTGGGTGATGCTTTTTTTATCTTCCTCATAATTACAATATAAGGCACACATTTGTTAAGCTTTGGCTACAGAAAGTAAAAGATTGGTTTACTGTTTCTGTGCCTGTGGCTGTTGGCAGGCCCTATTCACGCACCTGCTTCCCTGCACGGGCGAGCCTTTCCCTCTGAGGCCCGGCCCTAAAGTTTATTGGGGTTCCTCTGCATCCCCAGCCTCATCCTTCAGTTAACATTCATGTTACCGTGTGCATTTATCTTTGTCCTACGTCTCAAGATATTTCCACCAGGAATTCTAGCTCCGAAATATTTAAAATATCGACTTCAAAGTCGGTGGAACGATGCCAAGCACGCTTCTTGTGAAGATAAGTAGACATGCTCTCGACACAGGGCAAAGTCAAGGTCCATTAACTTAAACAGGATGCAGTGCGTCTTCGAGGGGGGGGGGTGGTGCACCGCCCGTTCGTGTTTGTAGACGGAAAAGAAAGCCTCACGTTAAAAGGAAAACAAACAGGTTCTACATTCTCAGCGAAGGGATCGTTCCCACAGGACACGCCTGCCGGGCTCTGGCCTTTGCCGCCCAGGCTGCCGGGGCTCCCGGGGCACATCCTGGGTGCGGACGGGAGCAGAGACCTACGCTGGGGGTGGCCAGCCGGAACCTGACATCGCTTGTGACGCAGGAAGGTGGTAGACACTTGGAGAGATTGTGTGTGTGTGTGTGGGGGGATTGTAGGTTTCCAGGGTGTGGTTATTCGGGGTGCGGCTTTCCCCTGGCAAAATTCGGGAGACTTGAGTTTCCTGCGTTGTGTCCTAAGTAAATCTTACATCACGCCTAAGACATGGTGCTGTTGTTGTGATCCTTGATGGACCAACTCATCCCCGCTGGTTTGCAGACAGGTTATTCCAGAAGCTTCTACCCAGATCCTCAAGAAGATACCGAGCTTCGAGGGCATTATCTAGCCATCGAATGATAACAATACGTGGAATTCAGTTGTGATCGGTCGGAAAACAGCCTTTGGCTGGAACCACGTTCCATTCCAAGGAAGGAACGCCTCTGAGGTATCCAGGGGAGCCCCGAGCGTGGGTTTGGTTTGTCTCCCCCGCGTGGGGCTTACAGTCTCATGGTGGTCGATCACACACACCGTCACGCCACTGTGTACTCGCGTGGGTGGTCAGGAGGGAAAGGAGCGCACGCAGACCCGTGTTCAGGAGACGTGTGTGAAGGAGGTGGGACCCCGGAGACTTCCAGGCAGGGTCTGTTCATGACCCAGCGAGGAGTCTAACTGCAGGAGAGGGTTCATTTGGAGAGAAAACAAAAGGTTGTAATAGTGAGGTGGGGCCAGATTGGGGAGGTTAGCTGAGTACGTGGACTTCTACCCCGAGCCTAGTGGTTTGCAGAAGGGGTGTGATAAGCAAACTAGCATGACACGGGTTTCTTCTTTTCTCTCTGTCTCTCTCTTGTTTTTTTTAAAGATTTTGTTTTTCCGTAATCTCATACGCCCAACATGGGGCTCAAACGTACAACCCCGAGATGAAGAGTCGCCTGCTGCACAGACTGAGCCAGCCAGACGCCCTGTCTGTCTCTCTTTTAAATGGAGATGTCTGCTCCGATAGGAATGGAATGGGGTGGGGAACGTCATCGTGCGGCAGCTCAGACGGTGGAATGGGGGCAAAGACAGGTCAGAGAGAGACGAGGCGGGGTCAGCAGTGGGGGTGACAGGCTCAGTGAGGAGCAGGTGTGTGCAGGATGGAAACCAGGTCAGCAGCTGGGAACTAGGACACACGCCTCCTCGCCAGCCGTGGCTCGAGACACACCAACCAGAAGGATGGGGCAGGACAGGTGGGTGGTTTGAGTCGTCAGCGGCCCTCCGGGCAGTGTGAGCCTCCCGGGGGTAGGTAGAGGCAGTGATGGCCAGCATTCCAGAAAGACCTGTGAGCAACAGACCCTGGGTGCCAGTGGTGGTGTTCATGCTCGTTCATGTGCCGAACTGACAGGCAGATCCTGTTCGATCGACCACAGGAAGCAACCACAGAGTGGGCTGACGTGCTGTCAGGAACGAGATCGTCCGGCAAACGTCTCAGAGGCAGAAATGGCAGGACTTAGCGACTGAGAGTATGTGAGGGGCACGGGGAGAGAGGCCTGAGAAATCACCCTCACCCTGAAGCCCGGGCAGTGGAGGTTCTGGTGTGGCGATGGGGGGAGAGGGGAAGATTCGGGAGGGACTAGCAAGTGTCCGGTGTGGGTGGCATTGAGTGTGAAGCGATGGGGCCATCGGTGGGGGGGAAATGCTGGTAGAAAGGGCTGCGCTGGGCTGGGAGCTGAGCCGAGGTGTCAGTGCTTGAGCTCGCGTTGGAAGCCCACGTACTCCGCACACAGTCAGGGCGCTGCCGTTCCTGTGCGTCAGGTGCCCTGCTGGGCTGTGGCCTGGACGCGGCCCGCGGGGGCATGCACGTGGAGAGAGGAGACTGCAGGACAGGGTGGGGCCCCACGGGGTGTTCGAGGAGGAGGAGGAAGGAGGGGAGAGTAAGTCTGGTGCACGGTGGGGACGTGGGAGAAGAGCATGTTTCCCCGACGCCCGCACACCTTGGTCTTCACACCGTGGGAGGTAGTAACGCCTTCCCCACTGGCACCCCGCCGCCCGTCCCGACCCCCTGGCGGCCCACGTCACAGCGCGGTGGCGGGTCTCTGTGACTGTGCGCAGGCTGACTTTTCCTGTTTTATTTATTTTTTTATCAGACCCCAGCCAGCCTGTGCCCCCCGGCTCCGTGCCATCAGGTGACCTATGAGCGCACAGGTGGGCTGGCACCCCAGTTCTCCCGAACTCGCGTCTTTCCCTCCGCGGGCGATTTCCTTACCTGTGTGCACCTGCTCCGCAGATGCCCCGTGAGCCCTCACCTCTGCACGGCGCTCCCTCCCGGTCTGATGGCGGAGGCCCTGCTGCCGCCCGGCTGTGCCCGGGCTTGTGGGTGCGTGTTTGGTTTCCCTGTCCTGCCCGGCCCACACACGCAGCCCTCCTGAGGCCGAGTCCACCCTCGTCTCCCCGCCCGCGGACCTGCCGCTTGCCCTGCTGCGTGGCTCACCTGGTGCCCTCCCCCTGCCAGCTTTCGCCTGGCGCGATCTACCTGCGGCTGCCCTGTTGCTCCCTCTCCTCGCGGGCTGTGTCTTGCGTTCTTAGCGAGAAGAGACGCGGGTGCCGAGGCTGAACGCCTGTGAGCCTGTGTTCTGCCCGCTGCAACACCGTCTGTTCCAGGCGGTAGGACTTCACGAGCGCTTCATTTTAGAATGGCGGGGTAGGACGTGGGGATCGTCGATGTTTTTGAAAGAGTACGTGTCACTTGCTCTGCCATGTGTTTTTAAAGCTATGATCTTAGAATGGCCTGTGTTTCACACAACTCCGTAAGTAGAGTCCGTTTACTGGCTCTGTTTTCCCTCTGTCTGTTTAATTTGAGAGCTAAAGGGGCTTTAGGATCTGGTCCTACCCTTTCTACTCTGTATCCATCAACGTGTAGTCTGAGGAATCCACAAACCCACTGGAACGTCTACGTATGGCAAATTTCTCCGTAAGGGAAATTTACGATTTTCTTTTAATTCCCAAGAAATTCAGATACTTCTCAGTTTGGAACCATTGGTATAGAGGTTATCGATCTTGTACCTTTTTTCTGCCCGAAACAAAACCCGTGGTGGTACAGTGGAAAGGACACACTTGAGGGTCCTCCTCCACAAAGGGGAGTGTGGGAACAGAGGCCCCTGACAAGTGTCACCGAAAATCTTTGATGCCTTCCAAGAAGTACTTGCCTTCTCACCTGGCCCCTTCTCCAGCTCCTCATTTGTCGTCACACAGCCTAGTAAAGACAGGAAATAGTAGTGGGCAAATCTCGAACGTAATACTAACAATCGTGAACACTGGACCAGCACTCTACAGTTTGCAAAACCCTTCCAGCACCAGAACCCTGGCACTGAGCAAAGTGCGTATCGACCCTTTGCAGAAAGACCTGACAATACTGCTCCCATCACTGATTGTTTTAAACAAGTCAGTACCTAGTCATTAGAGGAAATCAGAGGTTAGAAATGAGGGCTACCTGGCTGACTCAGTCGGTGGAGCGCGTCAGTCTGGATCTTGGGGCTGTGAGTTCAAGCCCCATGTTGGGCATAGAGATTACTTCGAAAAACAAAAGGGGGAAATGAAAATTCTCACTACCTGAATGAAGGTAAGCATCATTTCCATTTTAGTATATTGATTTCAGGTCTCAGGTCCCTTTTCCATTTATAGATGTTGTTCTAAGGAACATTATTGTGACCCTGTTTTCATAGAGTGCTTTTTACTGAACGCGGTAACATGAGTTCTTCCTACACTGTCTTTATGAGACATAATTTTAACGGCCTCATGTTTCCTTATGAGCTTTATTTTTAGCACGAAATCTTCCGTGAGTTGTAACAGGGCTTGTGAGGGCTGTCTCCGTATCTGAACTACCTGGTGAACTTTTTTTTTTTTTTAAGATTTTATTTATTTATTTGAGAGAAAGAGAGAGAGCACAAGCATGGGTTGGGGGGTGGGAAGAGGGAGAATCAGGCTCCCCGCTGAACAGAGAGCCTGACGCAGGACTCGATCCCAGGACCTGGGATCACAGCCTGAGCCGAACGCAGACGCTTCCCCGACTGAACCACCAGGCACCCCTCTCTGGTGAACTTACAAACCATGTTTTTTTGTTGCAAAATAGATCAGCCAGATAGGAAGGTCTGTAAAATGACGTGCTTCCTCCCAGTCCCCACGCTTCTTTCTGGTCCCCGTCCTTAACCGTCCCTCACCGCGGTCCTCACTTGTAAGGCTTCCCTTCCCTGCTTTGCCTCCTGGGCTGACGACCCGGTGAACTGTCCCCAAACAATCCAGCTTGGTCGGGGTGGGGTTGCGTTTCTGCAGGTGGCGCTGTAGGGTGTGTTCCGCACCGTCTGCCCCCTTTGCCCGCACGCTTTGGGGCCATGGGTGCGGCATGCTCTTGCACGGCTGCCCCATGGCTTCTGAATCCACCCGGCTGCTGATGCTCGGCAGGGCTGTCTCCGGCCGTGTAGACACATGCCCACACACAGTGCTGCATGTGCTTCCCGGCGAACGTGAGTGCCTCTTGCTGTGGCATATGTGGCCGGGAGTAGAATCACCAGGTCACCAGGTGCGTGTTCCCACATCTTCTCTTCCACGGAGGGTTGCCAGGTGTTTCCAGAGTGGTTGTGTCCACTTACCGCCCCGTCAGGAGTGAAGGACGGTGTCCGTGGTTCACGTCTTTGTCAACACTTGGTACCATCCACCTGTCAGTCTTTGCCGGCATCACATGATGGCGTTAATTTGCAGTTCCCTTTTTCCTAATGAAGCGGACTGTCCCCTCCACCCTCCCTCCCTGCCATTTTAGATTTCTTCTTTTATAAAATGCCCATTCTGTAAAATGGCCTTTTTTCTTTGTTTCGTTGTCTTTTCTCACTTTGTAGTAATTCTCTATAGATTCTAGAACTGAGCCCTTGGTTGGTTGTGTGGTGTGGCAGGTGTCTTTCCCATTCGGAGACCTGCCTTTTCACTTTCTCACGGGGTCTTTGGATGAGCAGAAGTTCTTGACTTTAATGTGATAATTGTGTTTTCCCTTTATGGCTGGTGTTTTTGGGTTTTACCTGGTGAAGTTTTTGAGTGGAAGCTTTGAGTCCAGAGCGCTGTTGTGACCAGGGGCGTGAGTCTGTACGTGAGAGCTGCGATTTGTAGAGGCTGGTACTGGGCGTCAGGTGCGGGCCAGCGGGAAGCCAGGAGCCAAGTCTTCCCGTGAAGCGGCTCCAGCCTCTCTGTAAGATCACAGTGTGCGAGGATGGATGGATTCGGGACCCTCGGAAGAGAAGGCTGACGCAGCCGGCAGGCCAGGCCCCTTGGGTGTGGGCTCATTGCTCCCTTCTTTGTTCCAGATGGGGGAGGGAGGGACCCAAGTCCGGGGAGGCTTGTGTGGAAGACAGGGTCCTGGCAGCATAGGTCCGGCCGTGATGATGGAGCGGAGCTAATACTTGCTCATCGCCGTGCTGGCTGTCCCGTGCGCTCCTCGCCAGCCTGCGGGTTGGGCCAAGGAGGGTGAGGCTAGGTGACGCCGTGCTGACAGGGAAGGCCCGCACTGCGTTTGCCACCCTTGGTATTAATGGTCTCTTCATCCTCAGCCTTCAGTTCCCAGTTTTCTCCTCCTCTTCTCTTTTTCTTTGATTGATGACTTGTTTGTTTGTAACTGAAAGCAAAGGGAGGACCCACACTCCAGATGTGGGGTTTCTTCTCTCTCTGGGTGTTCTCTGACCCCCCACAACTTCCCCATCCCAGGAAGTAGCCAGTGGCCATTGTGCTTTAGTGGGGGGGGGGG
>NW_024425230.1:24754990-24840738 GCF_017311325.1 Ursus maritimus | reverse complement strand
GGGGGGGGGGGTCAAAGACAACTTGAGGAATCTGATGAAAATTGTAGAGGGAGGAGGGGACCCCAGTCTTACCTCTGCTCCCCTCAAGGGTCCCTGAGCCCTGGATTGAAAACTCCTGCTGAAATGGGCCTCCCCGTCCACGATGGAAGGAGCTCCCGCGACGGCGGGCGCCTGGATGGCCTGCCCTCAGTGAGCGCATTTTCCTGTGCGGCGGTCTGCCACGCATGACAAGTGCTCCTCCCTGGGGCCCCTCATCGTTCCAGCCTCATTGAGGGGCTCTCGGACTTTGGGATTTGGGGTCCAGGGTGCTATGGCCAGCCGTTCCTTGCTCATACCTCTCCCTCAAAATCCTTTTGCTGATCATTTTATAATAACCTGCCCTTCCAACTGCTCCTGCCCCAGGCAAGGACCCCTGAGACCTTCATCCTGGGACACAGTTGCTTTGGCTGGTGCCAGGTTCCAGGGGCTGGGGCCGCACAGACACGTCCCCCTAGAAAGAGAGGGCAGACCTGCGTTCTGAGCACCTGTGTCTGCAGGAGGAGAGAGCATCTCTTTCTTCTGTTGGTTTTTTAAATTTTCTCATATTCTTTTGTTCCCTCTCTCTCGTATGATTTTTTTTTTTTTAAGATTTTATTTGTTTATTTGAGAGAGAGGAGGGGCAGAGGGAGAAGCAGGCTCCCTACCGAGCAGGGAGCCCGATGATGTGAGGGGCTCGATCCCAGGACCCTGGGATCATGACCTGAGCTGAAGACAGACGCTTAACCGACTGAGGCACCTGGGTGCCCCGTGTGATTCTTAATTATCCCTCGTCTGTCTCCCTGCCTCCTATAGCACGCTTCTGTCATCCATCCCTCATGCCACTGAAAGGTGACTCTTCTCAGAGCACTAGCTTTTGTTCCTGTCACCTCGGCCTTGGATGCCTCCCGTGCCCCTCCTCGTCTCCAGGACAAGCTCTAACCCTTCGCACATTCAGGTTGCTGCCCGATGAGCCCCTGCTGGCCTGCCTGGCTCTGTCTCGGCTCTGTGGCCCTCCCCCCGCCCCGGCCCCAGCCATACGCTGGAGTCCGCACCTGTTCCTCGCTTTCCCGCACTGCTCCGCGCGCACCTGACGCTGCTTAAGGAGAAAGCCCTTTTTATCCCCCATGGTTCAAGGGCTGTCTGCCCTCGTGGTCCAGCTCAGACGCCAGCTCTCCATAAAGACGGTGTGTCCCCGCCAGAAATGGCCATTCCCTCCCTGATTTCCTTCTTAAGAACCCCCATTTTCCTGTGGCATTTCGGGGAGCTGGAGGGAGAGAGAGCCGGGCTGAAATCCCGCCGTGCCCTCCGTGACCGGCCGACAGTTCCTGTCACTGAAGGCTGTTATCAGAGCAAACTTCCTGTCGCCCCGGGAGCGACGGTAGGTATTTATGCCGAAAAGTGAAATTGTCGCTCACGGGCTTCAGCTTGACCAGATGAGATGAGACGATTATCCCAGGTGCTCATACCGGTTTGTACGCCCACAGCAGTGACAGAGCTGCCCTCCCAGGTCCTTGCTCACCCCCGACCTTGTTGACGTCTTCGCCTTTGCTACATTCTTCCGCGTCCGTCTGCTTCCCGCCAACAAGGAGGGGAGCACACCCTGCTCCAAGGTGCGACCCCCAGGCTGCTCTTGCGTTCTGCTCCCATTCCTCGGGCCGGAGCTCAGGCCTGTGTTCACCGCAGGCCGCGGGGGCCGGGGAGCGTGGCCGGCGCCAACTGAACGCCTGGCAGAGTGGATCGGGAGACCGCGGCGGATGGGAAGGCTTGCGAGGGTCTAGCCCCAAGGAGAGGCTGAAGAAACTAGATTTGTCTTTAGATTAATCGTCTCTCAGTACCTTTTTCTGATAAATGTTCATAACTTTCATATTTTATTAAAACCTCACTTGAAGGGCTCGAAATAAAAATAGTACAACTTGCCAGACGGTCTTTTGCTTTTATTTCAGAAATACTGAAATTGGTGATTATCAGAGAAACTCTGAAGAGGGGAGAATAGGAAATGAAGGACTCTGGAACTAGGAAATGGGATTTATGATGCATTGATTTCATTACTTCCCAGCCCCAAACATGTCGTGTTCATTATTTTCACAAAATGTCGTGGAAGACAGAATCCCATCCCTTCTTCCTGAGACAGGCCCCTCACATGCGTGTGTGTGAAGTTCACGTTGACTCTGAGCTGAAGTGAACACGTTAGGTCACGTCTTTGTAAACCGGTAGCGGTGGGAGTTTTGTGAGTTTCAGCCGTTTTGTCTGCTCTGTCTTCGGCCCGTCGCTCACGGCGTGCACCCTCTGACTTCCCTCCAGGTACGGCGTGAGTCCCGAGAACATCATTCTGTATGGCCAGAGCATCGGGACCGTCCCCACGGTAGACCTGGCCTCGAGGTACGAGTGTGCCGCCGTCATTCTCCACTCGCCTCTCATGTCGGGCCTGCGTGTGGCATTCCCGGATACCAGGAAAACGTACTGCTTTGACGCTTTCCCCAGGTAAGCTCACACGTCTGCAGCAGGGGCCGGGCGCCCAGTGACCCGGGCTCAGATGCCACCACGAGCTGCGGGCCAGTGGTCAGTCTTTCCTGAACGCAGCCACGCGTCAGAGCCTGTGCTGGGCACCTCGGGGAGGGCCGTGACGGTGACACAGCCACCGGCCAGAGACTTTGTCCTCTGGGCCCGACTCCTCTGTGGAGCTCTCCCAGATGACGTGTAAGGACCTTGCTCATACTGACGTCCAGGGTTAATGGACTCAGCTGTACGTGCAAGATGAAAACGAAAGGGCCCACGTGTCCTGGAACAAAGCACCGTCCGTACTCGCTCGTTCACGCAGGTGGGCGTGTGTGGTGCAGTTGTGGAGAGCTAAATGCAGGATGTATCGTGAGGCCCTTCGCGGTCTCCACACGCACACAGAGACCGCGGGTACCCTCAATTTGAGAACCGCTTCCTCTTTCAGTGAGACCGTGCAGGGGAGGGGAAGGGGGGGGCGCTGCAGGCCAGTAACCTCTGTGCTTTGGTGACAGGCCACCATCCTGGTAGGGGACAGACCCCGGGGAGCTATTCACTCCCACCTGCGCCCCAGCTCTCCTGTGGGAGCACGTGGACGGGAGCCCACGGCTGGGTCCACCCGTCCCGTCCCTGCCGCTTGCTCATCCCACTGACGGAAGGAGGAGAAGTGGGTCATCTCCGTATTCTTCAATGCAAATCAGGGAGCCGGTGGCATCTTGAATACCTCCGTTTGAAAATTTTACTTTTTTTTTTTTTTTTTAAATCCGAGTTGAGGAAAGTGTTTTCCATAAAACTATTTGACCCCTCAGCTGTCCCCATCGCGCGTGGCTAAGGCAAGTCTGAGGTGGCTCGGGCAGGACTGGCCGGCTCGTATGGCCGTTTTGTGGGAAATGCCTGTGCAGAAATAAAGCCCAGTTTCAGGCTTTCGATCGACCCACTCCTGGCTGTCGTTCTCCTCTTTCTGGAGGGGCCCGAGCGTTGCTTGCTTACGCAGACCTCCGCCGCACAGCCTGTCCTCCTCCGACAAAAAGAAGCCTCTGTTAGCGCCTTGGGTGAACTTCAGTTCTGCGCGGTTGGTACCCACACGCGGGGAAATCCAGCCTCGTGAGCGCGCTGACCTCGCCGCGATTCCCGCTGGCGTGGCCGGGCGTGCTAAGTAGGGCAGATGTGCGGCTCAGCTGTGGCCTTATTTGTGCCGAGTGGGTAATGAGAGGCCAGTTTGTGGAGAGGGGGATGTTTAGCGTGTTTGTGGGAGGCGATGCTAGGAGTTACCATGGCAACAAAATGAATAGGTGGTTTCCTGACTCTTAAATTGACATATACCTTAAAATACAGCCATGGCGACTAATCGCAGCGTATTAATTAACAACAAAGCAGCCACGGATCTTTCCTGGGTTTGTCTGATAGGCCAGTAGCGCTAACCAGGTCCCCCCTGCTGCTCACCGCACGTCGTCTTCCCAGCGTCCGGGAGAAGCGGGTCAAGTCACCAAGTACTCACTTTACAGATTAGGACGCTGAGGCTGACGGAGGTGAGCAGTTCGCTGCATTGAGGTGGGGGTGTGGACCCCGCCCAGAAGGCCATCCCTCCCGTGCCGTGCCCCAGAGCGTGAACACGGTAGCTCCCGCAGCACGAGCAGGCACACCGCGCTCCAGGACTGACCGAACTCGGTAGGCGTCCTCACGGGGCCTGCGGCCGCTGAAGGGCACAACTAGCTCTGCTTGTGCCCTCTCTGAAGGAAGGGACTCCCTGTTTCCTCTTAATACGACAAACAGCGAAAGAGGAGCCCTGGTCGTTATTTGGTTTGTAGCTTCTCTTCCTTTACGTCCTTTCCATCGAGAACCAGACGCAAGCATTCAGCTTGAGACGCGCGCTCGGGCCGTGGAGATTCTCCCGCGACCTGTGCACCACGGAGCGCAGCCCCAGGCCCGCTCTGCCAGGAAACCTCTTTTTAATTGAATATAATTGGACCTCCCACATTCTCAGAAGGCGAAGTCTCGTTAAAATTAGATAGGAGAAAAATGGGTTTCTGAGCATGCATCCTGATCTGGGACCTGCCTGTGCCTCTGCCCGTGGCTCTGACCGTGGCAGATCCCACGGCCGGTGGTTTTCCGTCTCGCTGGCATGTCCCGGAGTGGTGGGTGGCATCACAAGTTGCTGATAAAGGTTCTGGGACACTTGTCTGTGGGTTTCTGGGCCGTGCCCTCGGTGCGAGGTGCTGTTCATGGCACAGGCTCAGGCCGGCGGTATTAATCCCTCCCTGGCCTGGGTGCCGTCCTCGGTCATGCAGAGCCAGGCTGTCCGGTCTCCTGGGGCCCGTTGGAGACTCAGTGAGGTTTTTGCATGTGAAGCGCAGAGCGCCTGGCTGTCGAAAATGTGTCTTCCGTGTTGGTCGTTCCCACGAGCAGCCCTGTCCCCACGCATCGTTACCATCGGGTGTCCTTTCGGAGCTTTGGCTGGGATCTGATGCAGAAGTCACGGGTCGGGGGGCTTTGGTGCCAGGACAGCCGGGCGGGTCCGCCCCTCTTGCTGCGTCCGTAGGTTAAACGGCGGTACCCTCCGTGGGAGAGGTCGCCTGCGCGGCCCGCTAACAAGGCCGACGTCTCAGATTCCTCTCTGGGAAATGTTTGCAGAGCCCGCAGCGCATTCTCTTAAAGATCCTGAAATATGCATCCTTTGAGGGTAGATTCCGTTCGTGTAAACAGTCTGAGATCATTGAGACTCCAAGCCAGGCACTGCATTATGTTTTCAGGCCAAGTGGCCCGGTTTTACAGACAAGGAGGCATGAGCATTTCTGAGCTGGGGTTTGCAGGACCTTGCGAGCCGGTGCTGACGTGATCTCGCCCAGAAGGCTGCAAACACGGACGGCGAGGATTAGGTGTTCCCTTTCTGAAGAGACGCTCTGTCGGACGAGTCAAGTTCTGGCCTGTTTATTTTTCTTTTAAGAATCCTCTCTCACAAATATGACTGCATCAGAAACATTAGCCACTGGATGGTTAGTCTGGTGGCTTTAGGAGTTCTGTTTTAATACCGTACTTCAACGAGCACACGATGGCCAGAGGCCGCGTGGTGTCCTTGACTGGATCCTGGAGCAGAAAAAAGGCATCCGTGGGAAAACTAACAAAATCCAGGCAAGGTACGGGGTTTCGTTCATGGTGGCGCCCTGACATTGGTTTCTCGGTTTTGACAGACGTGTCCTGGCAACGCGTGGTGTTAGCCTTACGGGAGACAGGCCGGGGGTGTACGGGGACTCCGTTAACTTTGCACCTTTCCTGTAAAGCCAAAATTATGCCCCAAATGAAAAGTTTATTTAGGAAAAAAAAATGAATCGCTAGAAAAATGAGGGGAAACCCCGGAGTTACCGTCGGGCAGTCAGATGCGACGTACGCTGTCCGTGGGCGTCACTAACGGAGCCTCTCTCCCTGCCCCTGTTCTGTTTTGCAGCATTGACAAGATCTCTAAGGTCACCTCGCCTGTGCTGGTCATTCACGGTACAGAGGACGAGGTCATCGATTTCTCCCACGGCCTGGCCATGTACGAGCGCTGTCCCCGCGCCGTGGAGCCGCTGTGGGTTGAAGGGGCTGGGCACAACGACATAGAGCTTTACGCACAATACCTGGAAAGACTGAAACAGTTCATATCCCACGAACTGCCAAATTCCTGAAGGAGACACCGTGACTTTACCTCACTTACTGTGAACACACGGGTCCTCTGTTTTGCACATGCGCGAACTGGAAAACGGTATGGCCTGATCACCGGGGGAGGTACCCGCCTCTCGGTGTTCCGATCAGAGACCCGAGCACGTCCCCGTCTTCTCTCTCTCGAGGTCCTTCTACTCCTCACAGCACGCGACACCGAACGGTGGTGACACCCAGCATCATTGCCTAGCAGGAACGGGGATGAGAGCTGGATGCGGGCACGGTCGGTGTGTCCCATGCTGTGTGGACGATGCTCGCATGTGCTGCTCGGCCGTACCCGTGGGTGACGGTTCCTTCCCGCAGGACTCAGCCCTGTCTCCACCCATGTTCTCAGTACTTGACATGAAGCTCTTTCTCAGCCTCTGGATTCATGGGTTTGATCCATTTGTGAAGCCGTGATCGTGTAACCGGAACGCTAGGGTGGTGAAAATCCCTTTGTTAAGTTTCGTTACCACGCCGATCTCCCCCAAACAAATCCACGGAAGGGTAATTTACTGGAACTATTATGAACAGCTTCATCACCTGGAACCGTACAAATACAACTGGAATATTCTTAAAAGGAAACTGGGGTTTTTTTAAGTGTAAATTTATTACTAGTCAACAGAGTTTTAATATTTTGATTGTCTGGTTGGTCTAACAAAGAGCCTAGCCGACTTTTCTTCTGTAAAGTCCTCCTTGTAGGCTTTTTTAAAAGTACTGTACATATTTGCAATCACATTGTGCATAGATTCTTAATGGAGACTTTTCTTTTGTCAGGCTACAACAACGAACTGCGGGTCCCTTGTTTGTAATGTAAATGATTGAATACATTTTGTTAATATGTTTTTATTCCTATGTTTTGCTATTAAAAAAATTTTATAACATTTCCAAGACAAAAAAAAATTACAAGTTTATGCTTTGAAGAATTTATGTAATGAAAATTTCACTAAACTAATCTTTTTAGTTTAAGAGTTTTTTGGGTTTCGACACTGGAGTTGCACCGAGGAAGCCCCGGAAATGTCCGGTGCTTACCCATCGCTACACTACTCATCTTGGGCGGGGGTCTGGGGTCGGGGGGTTCTTTGGTTTTCTTTTAGTTTTTCTTTTCAAATTTAAAAGCCTTAAATGTGCTGTAAGCCTCGGATTGTCGTAGAGCCCGATGGCGGTTGGTTGCCAGTTCGTGTACTGCGGCTTGGATGCGGCCGGAATAAAGGGTGCATGGATCAGAGCGCGCGGCCTCCTGTGGTCTTTTCCTCCGTCTCTCCGCCGGAGAGAGCAGCGAATGAGAGCACACCTCGCGTGGGCTTAAGAAGAAACCCTCGGGGCTTACAGACCTTTCTACCTCTCTCACGGTGTATGCCTTTGTTCTGTAAGAGACCCGAGATTACCTTTGGAAGAAGCCAGGGAGGAAGGGAGGGAGGAGGGAAGGACAGAAAGAAGAAGAGGAAAAGGTGTAAGAGGGACGCCTGGCTGGCTCAGTCGGTGAAGTGTCTGCCTTTGGCTCAGGTCGTGACCTCACGGTCCTGGGATCGAGCCCCACGTCAGGCTCCCCACTCAGCAGGGAGTCTGCTTCTCTTTCTCCCTCTCCCTCTGTGCTCTCTCTTGCTTTCTGTCTCAAATAAATAAAATCTTGAAAAAAGAAAAAGGTATAAGACATGGGGGGAAAGAGAGGAGTATGTTCTAGAGCCAAACTGTTGTGGCTCCAGAACTCACTGAACTTCTGAAAACCGTTCAAACGTGCACTTAGAAGGAGTAGAGTTTATGATATGCAGATCATACCTTAATAAAAAATCTAAAAAGAAACAGCAAATAAATAAAACTACTGTTTCCAGATGATGATTGTGTGGGACACCTGGAATATCCTCAGATTATCCGACATCCTGAGAAGTTAGCTCGGCGGCTGGACATAAAATCAATACACAAAAATCAATCTTACTTCTATAAATCAGTAAAAAAATGTTTAAAATTCCACAAAAAAAGGGGGAAGATATCATTTACCATAGCATTAAAACAGATGAAGTACCGGGGAAAATCTAACAGACGTGTACAGGACACATCCTGGAGAAAATCACAAAACTCTTAGAAGACATTAAAGACCTGATTTAATGGGAGCTCTACCCTGTTTATGGATAAGAAGGCTCATTTTTCATCCTTTTAAAATAGAGCTGTAGGGTTAATGGGATACGGTGAGCCTCAAGTTTATATGCGAGAACGAAGGGCCAAGAATAGCCAGGGCACTTGAAAATGAAAATGATGGAGAAATATGTCTTACCGGCTAGAGACCGTTGCAGTCCCTCGGAATTCTGGAGTCTAGAAAGCCTTCCCCGGCCTCCGCTTGGGCTCAATGCCCCCCAGTAAGCACTGCTTCAATGTTCTGTATTTGCCAACATAGTTGATCTCATTACTGCTCGGAACCACAGAGGAATGAGTTTACAGATTTGATTTATTTAAAAATCTAAAACTCTCCTAGTTAAAAAACAGCCTAACCTCGTGACACACGGCGGGGGAGGGGGGACGTTATCGACCATGTGACATAACGTAAATACGTGTGTGATGGTCCGAGGACGAGTAGGTCTGTCAGAGAGCGCAGGACGTGAAGAGACATCCTCGGGGATATTGTCTGTAATAATTGCATCTAGATTCAGAAGTCAAACCATCAAATGACTGTATCCAGTAAGTACACGTAAAATGTCTCACTGTGTAACGAAATGCCACGTTAAATTACAAAGTTGGTATCAGTATTTATTTGAGGAGAGTATTCGAAGAGATTATTGCCCGTAATCGCTCAGCTAAGGAGACTGCAGTCGTCAAATACCGTTTGAAGTTGCAAGTCGGCGTAGCCACGTCAAGGACGGTACCCACGGGTGGTCAAGGTGTGGATAAACCGCACTTTAAAAATACACCGTTTACTTGACCCACGGACTTAGCGCAAACATTGTAAAGTACACTCGGAACCAGAGTCTAATCCAGCAATTGAGCTCCTGGGAGTTTATCCTCAGGAAATAATCCAGAGGATGAGAGGGGTTTGGAGGGATGACCTCGGAGACTCTGTGAGAGCGAAAACCCGCCAGCCATCTCCGTCTCCAGCGACAGCGATTTGGTGAGTGTTACGTGTGCGCCGTGCGTCACTCTGCAGCCATCATCAAGGCTGCTGCTCTCACTCTGATAGTGGTGACCAGTTCTAGCCTAGAAACTGGTTCCCAAGTCCTCCCGGTGGTCTGGTTCCTCTCTTCGCCCCACCCCTCCGTACGTCTGCGTATGCACAGAGAGCTGGACACGCACCCAAACGCTTGCAGGTGCCCCTCTCTGCCGGGGTTTAGGCATGTGTTGGTGGGTCTCTGCAGAGGAGAGTCTGAGCCCAGCCTAGGATGCATGTGCAGTGGCTGTGGGATGGGGTCCGCAAGACCTTTCACTGCTGTCACAGGTCCCGGAACCCCGTTGGGTGGCATTACCTCATCCAGAGACAGTGCTGCTTTGACTGGCGAGGACAGTCATCCAGGGTAGCTCTCATCCCCTCGCGTGGAGGGCTCGTGAAGCCCGTAGCGGAAGTTCCTATGAACAGCGCATCCCATGCCGTCCGGCTCCCATGCCACGTCTTCCCCGAGGCCTCGCCCAGCAGGGTCTCCGCAGAGAAGACAGCCGTGCCGACGGGAGCGTGCGCAGAGCTGGCCCGGCCGGGTGTGTTCCGTGGCAGAGGGCCCGGCCGCAGCCCTGCAACAAGGAGGCCTGGCCTAGCCCTGTCCCTAATCCTTACCAGTCAGGGGAGGAGTAGCTAACATGCAGTTCCCCCTTCTAACCAATTCTAAGTGTACAGCCAGTGGCATGAAGTATATTCACGTTGCGCAGCTGTCACCGCCATCTGTCTCCAGAACGTTGTCATCATCCCACACTGCAACCCTGTCCCTAGACACTAAGTCCCCGTCCCCTCTCCCCCGGACCCTGGCAGTCACCGTTCCTCTTCCTGTCTGCATGCACCTGCCTACCGTAAATACTGCACAGAGGTGCGATCAAATCAGACACAAGGACCTGGGTATGTGTCCTTTCGTGCCCAGCTTGACTCACTGAGCGTCAGGTTGTCAAGGTTGATCCATGCGGTAGCATCTCTTCCCTTTCCAGGGCTGCGTGACTATATGCGACACTGTGTTCGTTCATTCACTCGTCTGCTGACGGACCCGGGGCGGTTTGTACCCTTCGGCTCTCGTGAGCAGTGCTGCTGTGCACGTGGGGTGCAAGTATGTGTTTGAGAGCCTGCTTCCAGTTCTCTCCGGCAGGTACCCAGAAGGGGCATGGCTGGATCCCCTGGTAATTCTGGGTTTAATGTTTGGAGGAAACACCATACTTGATCTGCAGTTCTGTTAGCAGGAATCTCCGGGTCTGTGACCCCTTTGAAATTGCATGGCATACTTTGGAAGTCTTTACTTAGGGGCATTTTTCTGGGGGGAAGAAGGTCCATGGTTTCAGCAGCCTCTCCAAGGTATCAGTGATTCTGGACGATTAAAAACACCGAGCTACAGGGTGGCCACGGGTTCTTTTAAAAAACCAGTATTTTCAACTTCGGAGAACTGAGTGCGGATTTGGGACAGAGGAAGGAGCTTGGATTTGTCCCGAAGGCGGCCCGGGTTGGGTATGGGTGGGGCGACGCTCTCCGTCTGCAGAGGGCGGGGGTCCCGGCAGGTGCGGGCGGGAGCGAGGAAGCCTGGCAGGCCCAGGACAGCAGGGTGAGCCCGTGGGAAGAGCACAGAGGCGGCAGCAGGCCCGGCGCTGAGTTTTGGTGCCATGGTAACCGCGTGACCTGGGACAGCTCCTCACCTGCGCTGAACCCGTCTCCAATCTGCAGCGACACCCCCGCGCGGCCGCGGGAGGACCGGGTGAAGTTCTGGAGGCAGACACGCCGGCCGGGCAGGAGGTAGTGGGCCCTCGGACCCGCGCATGGAGGCGTGGCCGAGGTCTGGGCTGAGGACACAACAGAGAGCACTGGGTAAGCTCCAGGTTAAGACCGTCCACCCACCCTGCCCGTGTCCTCACCACGCTGTGACTTAATCAGTACTCTGCTGCTGAGTGGTGTACCGTCCGGCCGGCCCCAGCGTGTCCCCTCCCCGCGCTGTGTGGCCCCGTCTGCATGTGAGTGGAAACCGGCCCCTGGGCTCACACACTGTCTCCTCTCCGAAGTCCCCCCATGCTTCCCTTCTCTGGGCTTCCAGATGCCCCTCAGCGCTGTCGAGTCCATCCAGAACTTTCCGAGGTGGGGCCTGGCATGAAAGAGACCGAGGAGTGGGGGGCAGAGAGGCGGGTCTTCTCCACGCTGCCCGCTCAGCACAGGGGACAGGATCTGCTCGGGGCACACAGCAGCCCAGGGTGTCTGGGGTGGGGCGAGCGGCTTTGCAGGGGTATGTCCGATGAACTTACGGGAAAGACCCCTCTTAAAACCTCTTAAAAATTTTATCCCAAACGGTGGATAAAACATATTTTCGTAGTTTAAGGGGGGAGGAAATGAACATCTGTATTCCCAGTGTTGAACCTAGGAGATAGACTGTCACCAGGGCCTTAGAGACCCACTCTCTCCTCCGATCACACGGCCTTCCTGCTGCCCCTGCGGAGAAGCCACTGTCCTGAGCTTCCTGTTAGTCATTCCCGTGCTTTCCTTTGTAGTGCGCATGCGTGTGCGTGTGTATGTGCGCGTGTATGTGCGTGCGCGCGTGTGTGCGTGCGTGCGTGTGTGCGTATGTGCGTGCGCGTGTGCGTGTGTATGTGCGTGCGTGTGCGTGCGCGTGTGCGTATGTGCGTGTGTGTGCACGTGCGCACGTGTAATCTACGACTGGAGGTATTTAGGTTGTCTTCCATATTTTTGCTATTAAACATTTTTGGGGGCGCCTGGGTGGCTCAGTCGGTGAAGCATCTGCCCTCGGCTCAGGTCGTGACCCCAGGGTCCTGGGGTCGAGCCCCATATCAGGCTCCCTGCTCAGCGGGGAGGCTGCTTCTCCCTCTGCCCCTCCCCCTGCTTGTGCGCTCTCTGACAGATAAATATATAAAATCTTAAAACCGGAACAGAAAACCCCGCATATTTGTGTACTTCTTGTGATATGACAGATTTCTGGCTGCTGCTGCTTAACCTTGGTCCCACGTTGGCATCACCTGAGGGGCTCCTTAAAGTGATCTCTACGCCCGACGTGGGGCTTGAATTCATGACCCCGAGACCAAGCCAGGAGCCCCAGTGAGAGGCTGACTTTACAATGCTGATGCCCGGGTGCCCATCGAACTGCTCTGGGGGGCAGCCTAGGCACCCTGCTTTTTAAGCCCCCCCGGGAGCTTCCAGTGGGCAACCAGATGCAGATTTTGACTCAGTAGGTCCATGGCGGGGCCCCGGGTTGTGTGTTTCTAAGCTGTTCTAGGTGACGCTGACCCGTGGCCCCAGCTGGAGTCCTGCTGGGTCAGAAGATGGCTCAACTTCCCACGAAATGCCACGTCGCTTCCAGAGTCGGAGCCCCGATCTCCCTCCCGCCAGCCCTGGACAGAAGTCCCAGTGCTCCACACTCAACATCCGGGGACTTTGAGAATTTTTGCCTAAACAGTGGATGTGAGATGTTAATCCCTGATTACTCATGAGCAGAAGAAACTTCTCAGAAAGATATGGACCTTTGTAAGTTCTCTGTTGTGAAATGTCTATCCGTGACTCTTGCCCGTTTTTCTGACAGATTTTTATCTTTTCCTTCTCCACAGGATTATTCATATATCCTGGACGCTAATCCTTTATTTGTCTCATATGTTGCAAATACAGCCCCTCGGGATGTTCCTTGCCCTTTTATTCTCTTCGTGACATCCTCATGGGACCCATGGTCTTACTTTTACTTGAGTAAACCTTAATGGGCACTTTTTTCGTTATTACTACCTTAAGTGGACTGACTCAAAGTACATAAAAACGTTCTTTCTCAAAACCACAAGAAGAAATCGATAAATACATCAATCCAACAGCACCAGCATCTGGATGGCCTGTGTGTCGTGCTCTGTACCCATAAATCACACCGACGAGGCCCTCACCTCGTAAGACGTACGCTCTGGCAGAGGGGGGACGGCAGGCGATAATAAAGAAACGCAGAACTCGCCAAGTGGTACCAGGCGCTGGGAAGAGAAATCCAGCGGGGAGGTCAGCCTGCCGTCCAGCCCGAAACAAAGCCCACCTCCAACTGCCGTAAGCCTCGTCAGACGCGAGAGCAGACTTCATATTCCTGGAAATGATAGAAAGGTTCATTCCGGTGTTTCACGGAGCAGTTATCTTGCATTTTTTGCGTATGCGCAGAACGAGGCCTGTAAGCTGTGGGATCAGGGAACGAGATACCGCAGTGGCTGCCTTCCCCTTCCCCGCAGGCAGAGAGAACCGAGTTCTGTTCACTGACACCGGGGCCTTGTTCCTGTGGGGGAAACCCGAAAGGAATTGATAACAAATGATTTCAGTTCAGAGGTCAGGAGACGCTTTCTTTGTGGTCAGATAGGAAATATTTTCAGCTCTGTGGGCCACGTGGTCCCGTACTCGGTCTCTCCAGCTGCCCGGTTGCCCTGAAAACACCGAAGACTGTACGTGAGGGGATGTGCCGTGTTCCCATCGAGCCTGATTGACAAAAACTGGCCGTGGGCCAGATTCGGCACATGGACTGTCGTTCCCAACCCTGTCTCACAAATTCTCCTCCTCTTAATATGGTTCAGTGGTTGTGTTTCATTCCAAAAACAATGCGTGCTCATGGGGGAAAGAGTCCAGCCAACCAGGAGAATACAAGTAAAAAGACGAGAGTCCCTTGCCTCCTCTCTCCTCAGAGGGGACCGCGCGACACACGGGCCTCCATCTGGGAAGGAACCTCGGAGTCCCTCACACAGCCATGCCCCTGCCACAGCTTCCCGGACTAATTTAAGGAAAGACAGACATAAAGGACAGACTGACCGAGCTGGGCACTCGCCTTCTGCCCCATCTGCTGGCCCCTTAAAGACGACCTCTGTCCCTCCCAGTGCAAGACTCAGGGGGGCTTCTCTGGAAGACAAGACCACTCGGGGCATGATTACTGGCCACTAGGAAAAGTAAAATACCACAGACGTTCTTTCAGTCAGCTCTGCTCTCTCGAGCTGGGTGGGGACAGAATTCACTCGTCCATCCACTTTCTCCCTTCCACACGTTTATGACCCCAAACGCTCTGCTCAGCTTGGTTCTGGGGATGCAGCGTCGAAGACTCCAAGCCCCTACCCTCTTGAAGCTTATCTTCGAGGCCGGGACACAGACCCAAAACAGGAGAACAAATAGAAACCATCCGATCACGGGACGTGTCATGGAGGAGACAAGAAACATGCCGCGGATGTGAGTAAGGGAATCAAGCATTTAGGGTTCGGAGCGGGTGAGGGGGGAGTGGTTTGGCGTCCACCTGTCGAGCCTGTCGGCCGAGCTTCAGTGTTCTTGCCGCCACCTCCTGGCTGTGTGTCTCAGGGACCCCACCGCACTTCTCTGTGTCTCCGTGTCCTCGCCCGCAAAATACGGATGATTTAGTACTTTCCTTGTAACGTTAACGTGAGGATTATAGAAGCCTGGAACATACTGAGCTCCCCCAAAACACTAGCTGTTATCGTCGAGAGAACTAGAATATTAGTAAAAAGCCTCTTGGGAGCGTGTGGGGGCAACGGCGCCATTTGCGGTGCTCTGTCCTGACATTTGTTCTGACCGTTATCGGTCAGTGTTTCTTTCTTCTGTTTCTCTTGTATATTAACCATTATTTTCCACATATGGCCGTGATTAATAACCATTTTTACAAATCCATTTACCCAATTCTTAGCCGCATTGGTATTTTACTGTTAAGTATTTTTTTAAACCAGCACGTAACCAAACACAAGTCCTTCGGGCTGGACCAGAGTTTCTCAACGCGTGGCCTCTGGACCAGTAGCGTCAGCCTCACCTGGGAACTCGTCACAAGTGCAGATTTGGGTACCCACCCAAGACGTGCTGAGCTGGAAACCGTGGCGGGGGAGGCAGGGGTGGGGGTGGGGGTGGGGGGTATTCAGTAGTCTGTTTTAACAAGCTCCACGGGCGATCTGATTTGATTCGTGTTAAAATTTGAAAACCTCTGAGCTACGTTATTTGACATTTAAATGAAAAGGGGGTCCTACTGAGAGTAGTTCCTTTACTCCCCGGGGGAGGAAACACTGTTTTTGGCCACAGTAACCAGGAGAACAGGCTTTAAAGCTGTCCCAGTCCATCACTGACAACTTCCCTCCATTAGAACATAGCTCCGAAGGCCAGCCAGTCGGCAGCAGCCCTGCTCCAAGGGACCAAGCTTCCTCTGCTAAAGGTCCCTTAATCCCTAAAAATTCCCACTGATAAGAACCCACAAATCCCTGACCCCACACTTCCTACTCTATACGGATCAGCATTTTGCTGTGTGCTTTGCGTAGCAAGTGATGGATCCAGCTTTTTGCTTGATATACACAGTGGTGACGTCTTCCTTCAACGGCCCGTCCAAGCAGCCGGATTGAGTCCAGAGGTGCCAGCACCGTTGGCCCCTACAGACACTGGTAATGCGTGGGCGGGGGCGGCGGAGCCGGGACGTGCGTCCTGGAGAGGCCGGCACATTTTTAGGACACATCCACACACCCCGTGGGCCGCAGGAAGCACATCTGCAGTCCTGGGGGCTCAGGCATTCGATCTACAACATCCAGATGAATCCAACTCCTTTGTGTGCAAGAGGCGATCCGAGGAAGGGGACTGCTCAAGAGCGGAGACTGACTTAGTGACCGGTCGAACACAGCCCCTTCCTGCACTCCGGGAGAGAAGGCGAAGGTTTCGTGGCATCATGGAAAGGGATCGGTGTGCTTGGTACGTTGCCACGGAAACCACGAGGGACGCTGTTGTAGCTAAGGGTGTTAACACACGCACTACTAGGTTGTCTGGGAATCGCACGGAGTACTTAAACAGTGTGGCTTGTATTTATTTTTCACGCTGGGACTTTCTCTTTGGGCGCATTCTATAAACCTCAGGGGAGAAATGTTATTTATTGACCTAGACGTCTACTGAGCATCCCCTCAGTCTGTCCCTGCGCTAGTCTGGGGACAGAGAGACGGGTGAGCCGCGTCTGCGCCACGAAGCTTACAGCGGGAGGTGGGGCGTAGAGAAGAGAGGGGCACGCGCACGGCTGTGCTCCTAGGACAGAATTCTCACAAGCTTTCATGAGAACTCAGGGTGGGAGAGATCAGAAAAGATATCCCCACGGCGGCAACGTTCATCCTGAGTCTGGAAGGGTGGCTTTGTGTTTTCCATGCAGAAAGGAGACGAGGCTGTTTTGAGCAGTGCCCTAATTTTCCTGAAATGTAGTCACGGCGCAGCCAACTCCAGTGGCCTTATGGAGTTGACAGTGACGTAGCTGATCTTTGGAGAAAGATCCCAAACATCTAAGGATCGAAGACAAATCGCGCCTTCTAGATCCGCCCACCGTGAAGAGGTTATCGTAGGACTGATGCTGTAATGACGTAATCGAGGGTCGTTCAGTCCACAGATGGGTACGGAGTGGCTGCTTCCGTGGAGACACTGTTGCAGGCACGGGGGCACGGCGGTGGGTAAAACGACTGCATTTCTGAGCCGCTGACTCTCATCCTCCAGTGGTACGGGGCAACTGAGGAAAAAGACAAGGAAGTAGATCAGGGTAAGGGCTGGGAGTGATGGTGACGGAGACTAAGTATGTAGGAGGATGGACAAGAACTTTCTCACATGTGATTTTTGAGCAAACACCCGAACGAAGTCAGGGACGGGGTCTCGCAGAATTCTGGAGAGGGGCAGGGTGTGGGAAGGGCGTGTCAGGCAGAAGGAACAGCCAGGACAAAGGGCCTCAGGCTGGAGTGTATTTGGTTTTTGCTGAGCAAACGGAGAAGCAGGAGAGCTGAGGGAGCGGCATGGTCCCAGCAGCGTCCGCTCTCCAGATTTTGCTCCAAGTGGGAAGTAAATCGGAGGGTCTTGAGTAGACAAGGATCGTCTGTTTTGGAAGGAAAACTCTAGCCATAATTTCTTTGTAATGCTTCTTTTCTTTTTGAAATTGTGGTAAAATACAGATAGCACAAAATTTTGTTTTTAGAAAATTTTGTTTATTTATTTGAGAGGGAGCTGGAGAGCGTGAGCAAGAGAGAGAGCGTGGGAGCGGGGGGCGGGGGGCGGGGGGAGAAGCAGACTCCCCGCTGAGCAGGGAGCCCGAGGATGATAACGCGGGGCTCGATCCCAGGACTCCGGGATCATGACCTGAGTGGAAGGCAGCCGCTACACCGATGGAGCCACCCAGGCGCCCCCTGTTTTTAACTTTTTTAAGAATGCTGTATTATTCTCCACGGCACCTGCATCATTTCGTATTCTCGCCAGCAGCGCACAGTCTGTCCACATCCTCGTCAGCGCTGGTATTTTCCGTGTTTTTGTTTTGTTTAATAGCAGCTATCCTAAGGGGTGTGACGTGCTCTCTCATTGTGGTTTTGACTCGCATTTCCCTCCTGTTGAGTGACATGGAGCGTCTGTTCATGGGCTTGTCGGCCATCGGGGTGTCTTCTTTGGAGAAGCCTGCAGAGGCTCGTCGGCGAGCCAGGACACCGTCTAATATCGCGGGGACTTAGAGCCCTCCCGGCATTAACTCACCGGTTGCATCTACTAAGCTCACAAAGCCTTGGCGTCAGCAGCCTGTGACACGTTCTGTTCCGTCAGCGGCTGGGCATTAGGACTCGGGAACGGGCCATCTCCTGTGTGTATCGGGGGCATGGAGACTGGTCTAACTTTCCTAGAGGGTAACTTGGCTGTTAAGATGGTGCAAATCTAAATTTCTCCCCAAGAAATAATGGGAGAAGTGCAAATATGTTGAAAATCATAGCCTTATTTAGAATACTGGAATCCAGAATAGAGGGTTGATTATATAAATTATGTCCATATTAAGAAATGGTATACCACTTAAAACTAATGTTGAAGGAGACTTAAGACTTGGGGACGTGGGGGCGCCTGGCTGGCTCAGCCAGTAGAGTGTGACTCTTGATCTCAGGGTCGAGAGTTTAAGCCCCATGTTGTTTGTAGAGTTTACTTAAAAAAAATTAGAAGTCTTGGGGAAGTGTTTATGGTATATTATTATGTGGGGAAAAAAGGCTTATTACTATATATAACGTGATTTTTTTTGCCATTTAAAAAATTACTTGCTTCTTTTTCTTAGGTAATAAATTCACACTTGGTTCAAAAATGAAGTGGCACAAAAAGTCATACGAGGAAAAGTCTGTTTCCTCTTCCTGTCTTCCATCGTCCTACACCCACCAAAACCAGCACCAGACAGGCAGGAAGTGTGCTGTTTGCTGTGGATCATTCTAGATGCTGTCTCAAACATCTGGAACTAAATGCAAACGTATGTCCTTTCTCCCTTCTCCTTTGTGCAAACGGTAGCTTGCTATATACGTGGCTTTACACTGGAATTTTTAATTGTTTTACTTATTTTTAAGATTTTATTTATTTGAGAGAGAGCGGTTGCACGAGGGGGGAGGGGCAGAGGCCGAGGGAGAAGCAGACTCCCTGCTGAGCAGAAAGTCTGACCCAGGGCTGCATCCCAGGAGCGCGAGATCACGGAGATCACAACCTGAACGGAAGGCAGGTGCTTCACCAGCTAAGCCACCCAGGCGCCCCTATTTTATTTTTTTTAAGTTTATTTATTTATTTAAGCAATCTCTACACCCAACGTGGGGCTCAAACTCATGACCGCAAGATCAAGAATCACATGCTCTTCCAGCCAGGTGCCCCTAATTTTATTTTATTTATTTATTTATTTATTTATTTATTTTATTTTTTAAGATTTTATTATTTATTCATTTGACAGAAAGAGAGACCACCAGCAAGAGAGGGAACACAAGCAGGGGGAGTGGGAGGGGAAGAAGCAGGCTCCCAGCAGAGGAGCCTGACGTGGGACTCGATCCCAGAACGCCGAGATCACGCCCTGAGCCGAAGGCAGAAGCTTAACAACTGCGCTACCCAGGCGCCCCTAATTTTTTTATTTTAGTATATAAAGTGTATCCTTAGTCTTTTAAAAAAAACAGTCGCATGGTATTCCGCTGGATAGACATAACATAGTTTAATTAGCTCTGTTACTAGGCATTTCGCCGTTCCAGTTTCGTACCGTCCCGAGGAGAGCTGCGGGGTGTGACTCTGCGTGTCATTTCCCACATTGTGCAAATACAGGATTAATGCCCGGAGTGGAATCGCTGGGTCAAATGTAATACACATTTTCATAAATCTTGGCAAACTGCCGTCAGAGATTGTACCAGTTTCAGCTTTCCTCAGCAATGGCTGAGGCCAGGGTCTGTTCTCCAGCCTCCCCAGGTCCCCCAACAAAGGCAGTAACATCAAACTTCTGGAGTTTTGCCAATCCAGTAGGTACTTCAGTGTAGCATTAATTTGCATTTCTTTGTTTATGTGCAAAGTTGAGCCTCTTTTCAAATATTTATGAACCATCTGGGTTTCTTTTCCCATGAACTGCATGTATATTATTTTAATTAAAAATGCTTCTCCGTGCATCCGTTCGTTCTCGATGTAAATGCCTCCTGCATGCGGACTCCCTGCTGGACACCGTAGGGGCCATTGTGGGTAAAGGAGCGAACCCGGGGGACTCGGCTCCGGCTCTCCAGGACGTGCAAGCTGGTGGAGAAGGATTTTGAGCTAAACAAGTGAACTGCTTGCAGAAAACTTACACGTGTGCATTCATACATCTGTGTAACTTATACGTGGAAGGATACTTGGCTGTCTACTGCAAGCTAACAGATGATCCTTGAGTAGCAGTGATATTTTTCCTTTGTGCTTTTCTGTATTTTTCAAGCTTTTTTTTTTTTTTGAGATTTTATTTATTTGACAGAGAGAGACACAGTGAGAGAGGGAACACAAGCAGGGGCAGAGGGAGAGGGAGAAGCAGGCTCCCCACTGAGCAGGGAGCCCATGCTGGGGCTGAGCCGAAGGCAGACACCTAATGACTGAGCCACCCAGGCGCCCCTGTATTTTTCAAGGTTTTGGTAGTATACACACATTAGGTTTGCAATGAGGTGATCTCTCCACTGTCCATTTTCTGAATTTTCCACTTTTTTTTTCCTGCAAGGAACACACATAATCTTTGCATCCAGGAAAAAGAAATACGTGATGTGAAAACATCACATCTGACACACAAGTATGTCAGATATTTAAAAACACAGGAAAGAATGTTCCTTCTCCATGGCCATGATGAGTTTTGGAGAGGGAGATGTAGAAATCCATGTTCAGAGCTTGCAAGTGGTTGGCCCTGTTCTAAGACTTCCTGTCCCAAATTCCAACACAGACCTCCACTCACCAGAAAAATTAAGGACTTGTCTCTTCTTGGCTGGGCAACCTCATCTGCAGGCAGCAAAACAGGAACTGAGCAGCTCTTAGTCCTGGAAATCGGCCGCGGGGCGCAGGCTGGGAGTTTCCCTTTTTCCCCAAGCCAGCTTCAGGCTTGGTGTCCAAGGGCGACCCCTGTTGGTGGAATTTAAGTACGCCCGTGGCTCCCGAGCCTCTTCTGCCAGGATGGGGATGCCTGGGGTCTGATTTTTTGTGGGGTCTGCTGGAAGCCTTCCAGTGAACAGCCCACTCGCTCCTTCCCCCCAGCTGCATTCTGCTTCCCATCTCCCCCATGCTCCCCTGTCTTCGGGTCTCCCTGCCGTTTTCCTGGGAAAACCTCGTCTGGAGACTTGGGGGATGCAGCCACAGGTGTGGCCGATCTTTCAAACAGCTCAGAGGGAGGCTGCTGGGAGACCAGGGACGGCTTTGCGGGTCAGCAGGGAGACAGGCTTGCCCTCCCCCTCCCCCACCAGCAGACCGAGAATGCCAGACTCCGGCAGCTCGCGGTAGCCATGCGCACACAGGCCGTGGGATCCGCAGAACATGGCTGAGGGCTGCATCTCACCTCCACCTGGGGCAGGCGGAGGCCAAAGGGCAGGCTTTCTGGGGGGAGCAACACCGTTTCTCCTGTCTGGAGACTCTCCCCGGGGCTTCTGACGAGAACCAGAGAACCAACACAGCCCTTCTTAAGCAGCTGCTCCGTCGGCACTTGCAAGAGCCACACGTGGAGGCGAGTCTGGGTAGGCACGCCACCAGAGCAGCGCCGCTCACGCCGGCCACAAAGGGCCGCCTGGCGCATGGCGTGCATCACGTGCCGAGTGGAAGCGCCGGTGGAGCTCAGTCGAGCCTGATTTCAGACATGTGGGGCCTGTTTGCAATCCATCAGCCTCACTTTCTCCCCTGGGCATCGGTCTGTGATCAAGAAAGCCGGATACCAGAGGAATGTGCTGGTTATTTCTGTGCTTCGAGAAAACATGACTAAGTCATTCTCTGAGCCCATCACCAGACAAGAGTCTGTCTTGGCTGTTCTGTGTCTCGGTGCCTGTGGGGCAGGCCTCTCAGCAGAGAGCACGTGCCCTGCAAGCCTCGGATCTACTCTCTGCTGAGGGGAGTGGGGGAGATCTCCCCTGGAGCTCTTTCTGCTCCAAGCAAGGCTGGTTCAAAGCGGACCTTTCTCTGTGCGGCCAGATACTCAGCATCCTCCAGGTGTCTGTGGGTCCTGGTGTCTGGGGTTCCTCCGTAAGAAAGGAAGGAACCAGAAATTATGGTATGGTGAGGAGGGTGCTTAGGTGGGTCCCACCTAAGTTTGCTGGAAAGGAGAGGTGGGGGAGGGCTGCTTGCCATAAAACCCAGCTGGCTACCTTTCAAGAAGTTGAGGAAGGGCTGAGGATTCTGACCCCAGTGAAGGTCAAGACCACCTTGCTGGGAAGGGCCTGGGGAGGAATGCAGGACTTCCCTAATTTAGCCAAGTAATCAGGGCTCTGTCCCAGCCCCCGAAGACAGGAACGGGCTCCAGCAGCTTCTGCCTGCTTGTCACTTGGTGGTGGGTTCATGGGGCTGGTGTGTGCTGCCTAGAATGAGGCCATTGCCCGAAGACTTGATTCTCCAGGATGCTGGCTGGAAGGAAGGAAGAAATGTGCATTCTAGAAGGCTCCCACCAGCCAGGTGAAAAGGCTGAGTCGTAAACTCCAAAAAAGTGGACCAGATGAAGAACTGGTATCAAAGCCCTCATTTCACAAACAACAGGCAAACAGAGACTCTGAGAGGGGGAGTAGATATTGCTGGGTCACCCAGCAAGCTAGTGGTAGAATGGAGAGAAGACGCCAGGTGCCCCAGGGACCTGTCACGGCCTCTTTCTACTTGGCAACTGTTTCCTCAGGAAGGGAACTATCTAGAGCAGTCATACCTGTTTGCTTTGACCCTCGAGAACTTCGGTCTGCGCAGTTAAATTTAGAGAAGGATGCTGGAAGGACCCTAACTTATTGAGCACCTACTATGTGCTAGGTATCTGTACTATTGACATCTTGTTTCAATCCTCCTACCAGTCCTTCAAGGAAGCATCATAGAACCCATTTCCCTGATGGGGACACTGACACCCAGAGGGATTAAGACCTTCGTCTGCAGCCACATAACCTGGGGAGTCTGACTCTGGTTTCAGATGAAGTTCTCTTGCAAACATGTCGCTCTTGGAGAAACACTGGGTCCCCTGTACCAGGAACTCTCTCCAAGGCCAGTCGTATTTGATTTAAAAAAAAAAATCCTGAGACTTAGCCCTGAACCCCATGTCGCGGTCCCTCTGGCAGACTCAGGACTCTCCCCTCCACCGCCTGTGTCCCGGAGCGTGGTCCTAAGCCCTCGGCGGCCCGCCGAGCCCCTCGCAGCCCAGAACTGGCGCCGGCGGCTCGCCGCGCCCTGGGCTCCAGCGCCCTCACCCGGCCGCGGCGGTCGGCTCTCCGCGCGCCCCGGCTCCGCGGGCTCGGGTCTGCGCCTCCCAGAGCGGCCGCCAGAGCCCGCCCGGGGCCGGACGGGGCGCGGGCCCCCGCCCCACCTCGGCGAGGGGCGGTCGGCCGGGGGCGGGCGTCTGGGGCTCCGGGGAGGAGCCAGCCCGCCGGCACTGCGCCGAGAGCCGCCGCGCGCTATAAAAGCCGCCGCTCGGGCGGGCGCCGGCGAGCGCGAGCGGAGCGCGAGCAGAGCGCGGCGCGGGCCAGTGGGGCCGGACTGGCGGGCGCGAGAGGCACGGGGGCATCCGGGGCAAAGCGCGGCCGCGCATGGAACCCCACTTATTCAGACACCCCTGAAACACTGCCGGTCCACGTTCCCGGAGCTCGCGGAGCCCGTCTCTGTGCCACCGGACCGCCCCGGCTGCCGCGCTCCTGGCCGGCGGGACGTGCCGCCGCCTCGGCTACCGACCGCGAGGTAAGAGTGCCGGGCCGGCGCGCCAGGCTGCGCTGACTGCCCGAGCCTGCGAGGGGAGGGAAGAACGCGGGGCCGGCGCCTCCGCTGGTGACGGGAAAACGTTACCCGGCTTCGGCTTCTGTCAGTCCGTCTACTCTATGCTCTGCGGTCCGCCTCTGTCTGTCTGTCGGTCCGTCCGGGCGTCTGTTGAGGGGCACACGCCCCCGTCACTGCCCTCTGGAAGATTTCTCCGAGGTCGTGTGATCTTTTGCAAGCAGCAGGTGCCGGGGGCGCCGGTGCCCCGGAGCGCGCCAGCAGTGTGGGGGGGGGGCTTGCTTTCCGAAGAGTACCCCCCCTTCTCAGTGGCTGAGGGAAGGGGAGTCTTGCGCCCGGGACAGTGGCTGGCCGATGAGGGACAGCCCTGAGGGTCAGGTCGCAGAGTCCAGCAGACGGGGAGCCGGCTCACACTGCGCGCTCGTGGGTATGCGCCGGGCAACAGGTCTGCGCCCTGCTGCTCGGGCCTCGGCACGGTCTTCCTTCTGGTTTTCCTCCGCCTCCCGTTGCCCGCGGCTCAGGCACTCCGGGTAGCGCTGGGCTCCCAGGGTCCTGCGGGCGCAGGGCGCGCGGTGTGTGTGTGTGTGGGGGGTGCAATGAAATATTAAAAGACATGACGGCCCCTGTTGATGTTTAGACTGAGACTCCAAACCCGGCATTGCTGGGAGAGGGTTCGGTGGTGCCTGGCAAGGGACGTCGGCTCCAAGAAGGGTTAAATTAGGTTAAATACCTGGGGGAGTGCGAGCCAGGGCTGTGGCCAGGTCTGCAGCTCGCCGATCTGGGAACGAGGGCCAGAGACCTCCTGGAATGGACCTGGCGGCACGCATGTGCTCTTGAGAAAGTGCGCCCGAGGTCCTCAGCCGCAGACTCTCAGCTCTCAGCGACCGCCGCCGTTCCCCAAGGGTCGAACACCACCAAGCCGTCCCAGGCGCGCCTCCAGCAGCCGGATTTGAGGTCCTGAGTCTTGCTCCGCGCAGCCAACGTTGCCCACAGGTGAGAACTCTGTTTTGAAAGTAATTTTTTGATGTATGAGCCAGTGCCTGGCTGCAGCCCCAACCCCGGAGATGGTGAGCCTGGGAGCGAGTCTCTCCATTCCAGCGGTCTGGAGAGGGATCCCGGGCAGGCCGGGGGGCTGGAAGCCGGCGGCTTTGCGTGCCCAGGCGCGGCTCCACCATGGACAGCTCCCAGCCACTTCCTCCACTCCGGTCCCTGGCCCTGGGTCTCGGGAAGTCGCGTGCGTTCCCAGACTCCCGGTGTTGGGGCGCAGGGCAGGAGGAGAGGGACAGCTCGTTTTTGAGAGCCCATTGTAACCTGTCCCAAGGATACGTGCGCCACTCAGGCGAATAAAGGGAGCCTGTGGTTGGTGACTGGGTCCTAGGTCGACTTGCAGCTGGGCTCCCTACAGGATCTCTGGCATGGTGTGCGGCGGGAGGGGGTCCCTGGCTTTTCTGTAGCGCGGTGAGGCCCTTCGGAGGTGTTACAAATGTGTGTGCCACCTGAGCATCGGACTGAGGCAGTGAGACCGTGCCAGACCTTGTTAGGGACTGCTCAGACTGCTTTCTGTACACAGCGTGGGGCCATGTTAGGTTCCAGTACATGGTTTAGTAAAGTTGGTAGTGGGAAGAGATATTACTTTCAGAGTCACAGAGACAGGGTGGAGAAGAATCCCATAGCACCGGTTATAGAGAATGTGTTTGGATGCATTTGCAAAAGCAACTATGCTGTTTTCTGATCCTAATTGTTTTCTCCACCTTGGAGAACCCTCTTAAAGAAGCTTCCGAAGGTTCCACTTGAGCCCAGCTGAGGCTTTTTCAAGTTGATTGCTTGGAAACAGGGAGGGGAGAACCTGTAGGGGTTCATCGGTGCAAATTCCACCTCTCCTTTCTCTGATAAGGAATGGCATGGACTGGGGCTCTTCTTTTTGCCCTCTGCATCCATACCGAAGTGTGTATCTTCCTCTATTTTAAAATTGCGAGGAATGTCCAAGCTCTGATTCTGCGTGACAATTGGAGGTACCTGGAGAGTAAAAAAAATCAAGCATGTTTTTTTTGAGGCAGGGTGTGTGATTTTGTGAAAGTCACTCGAGCTCGGTGCCTGTTCCCTATATCATGGGAGCACCCACTCTCCCTGGCAGGGTTGCTAATGAGAACTAAGTGGCCCAATATAAAGCACTTAGCCCCGCGCTGAGCACAGAGAACACTCTTAAAAGGGTAGCGTGTACGGATATTTGTCAAAGATAACTGTGCATTTCTTTTGAAGCCCCAGCTCTCCCCACTAACCAGCAACTGTTTGACAGGGACTCTGTCTCCCGCTCTGTGTCCGTGTTGGAGAACTTGGGGATGAAAGTCACGAGAGTGCTGAAGTCGATCACGGTGCCAACAGAGATGCTGTTCAGAGATAAACGAGGGCATTTTTGTGACACAGATCAGCACCTGTGTTTCTCACCTGAGCCACTTGGAAGAGAGAGAAAGTAAGTCATTTTCAAAATATTATCATTGCCCTCCCGATCTGAGGATTAATTCTTCCTGAGCCTTCTCTCAAAAGAATGCAGGATCTTCCAAAAGCCCTCCTTGTTTTGCTGGGGAGGGGAAGGGAGGGGCATTTTTCTTGGGTCTGGAGGGAGTGGCCTCCATGGTCCCCGTTCCTGCATTGCTGCAGGATGGAGTGAGGGTTCGCTGCGCGGGGCGGCGCCTTGTCTCAGAAGCCCGCGTGTGGTCCTCAGCATGTAGGAAGCAGCACATCCGCTCACGGCGGAGCCCTGCTTGGCTGTGCCATCCTGACTAGGACGTGGCTCTGCCTGCACACTTACTTGGTCCCAGCTGGATTTGAAGATTCCCTCCAGCTCCGCATTTGGGGTTCTGTCTGGTGAAAATCGCAAATACCGTGATGTTTGGATAATGGAATTATAACGGACCCGATCTCACACTTAGAATTTTTCTCCCCCCAAAATTTTTTTCCCCCAAACACGCATGTGCGTGTTTCTGCCAGTTTCACATTCTAGCGCTCTTAGATTTTTTCATCTATTTTTTTTTTCCATTAGCAGATTAGAAGTCATCTTCGCTCCCTCCATCTGAAAGGCGTGGAGCTCAAGGATGCAGGGCACAGGTGCTGGGAGTCTTCCTGCGGGCTTCATCCACCCAGTGGTGTGAATGGAGCAGGAGGCTGGACCCTGGTAGAGCTCGAAGCCCTGGCTCTCTCCCCTGGATTTCACTCAGGTTCCGGTTTCCAGCACACGCCGCTTTCTGGTAGGAAGACAACTGAGCTCCAGGACACCCTTGGAGTGGGGGCCAGTGGGGGGAGGGCCTGGCGTCGGAGGTAGCAGGGGGCTCTCCAGGGTCCCCGTGGCACTCTGTGTCCTGCAGCAGCGTCTGAGTCTCTGGGACAAGCCGGTCAGAGGGCAAGAGTGGCGATCAGGGGAGGACCAGCAGGATGAGGGGGGTGTGTTCCATTATGCTCAGTCTTCTCTGAACCCCGCTGCTCGAATACCCCCCTCTATGGTCTGAGCAGAGCGGCAAGCATTGTAGACTGAACACATTTGTAGTTACAGCTCCAGAGAGAAATGCAAGTGTGTGGGTCGGGTTCTTAAGAGGAACGGAGTTATGTGTATGGGCTGCATCCCCAGACCCCATAACCGTGAACGGTCAGGCGGCAACATCTCTCTTTCCACACGATAGCAGATACCCAGATAGTCGATCTCGTGAGTTGTCTCCTTGTGCTGTTGTGTGGAAGCAACTGGGTTTCCTTTGAACAGTGAATAGGAAAGGGTCGCATATCCTGCTCTCTTATATCTGGTTAGGTTAGTAGGAGTTAGGGGTGGTAATAGGTACAGAGGGACACTTCTCAGTGCTGAGTCCCTTTTCGACCAGTTTCCCTTGGGCCCCGAGCCTCCTTTCCCGGGAGCCTGGCACATGGGGACTTTGTTGAGTTGGGCGGGCTTCTGGTGGCTTTGGCCGTGACTCGGATCAGTATCTGCACCTATGCCCCAACCCACTCCCTCCAGGGGCGGTCCTAGCCTCTCTGGTCGGATCCCCCCTCCTTTCCTTGGCCTCTGTCTGCTCTCATGCCAGGCTCTGTTCAAACCTGGCTCTGCAGAAGAGAGGCCGCATGCAGAGAAATGTCATCAAATATACATTTGCTTTCTGCTTCGTTCCCTCCGTGCCAGGAAACACGTCCCCGCCCAGAGAGCGAGGCGTTGCCCCTCTCCCCTTGCCCTGATGTTCTCGAGGGCCCCTCTCCAGGCTCAGTGAAGTCCGGGCACATGGGTCTGCCCTCCCCTTCCCAGCCCCTGCAGGTGGGTGAGCCCTGGGGAGCCCGCCGGCCACCCCCACCCCCGGTACTCCCTGGGAGGGGTTTCCCGCTCTCCAGCTCCGACAGTCTGGCTCCTGCATTGGGAAAGCGCTGAGGTGTTATGTTTGAATCTCCTGCAAGGGCAGCCATGTGACAGATTTAGATACAACTTGGGTTTAAAGTGCTTTGACCAGACAACTGCTTTTGAAAACCCTGTTTCTCTGAGCTGTCCCTGTACAGGAGCTTAGCCAGGAGGCATTTTGTGTTAGGGGAAGGCGCGTCTGGAAGCTGTTCCCTCTGCCGTGTAAGGGATCCGTGCCAGCCTGCTGCCTCTCCTGATCCTGGACATCGCAGGGGGGCAGGAGGGCTGCGGCCTTCCCCCGGAGCCTGCTGCCCTGTTTGGTCCTGTCTGGGGTCAGGAGTTCCTGCCGTTGGCTATGAGGCCAGGGCCCAGGAGGGAGGAACGCACAGTGCCCAGGGTTCCATGGACTCAAACATGCAAACGCGTCACAGGGGAGCGTGTTAAGACGCAAGCTCTGATTGGCCGGTCCGGGCTGGGGCGGGGTGGGGCCTGAGGGTCTGCGTTTCCCACCCGCTCCCCATGGTGCTGCTGGTCCCCTGAGCGCCTTGGGAGGGGCCGGGGGTATAACCTCGTTCAGCTCTTGGTGTATTTTAAGTCAGTTTCTGGTGCCTGAGTGCATGCGGTCCAGCTGGCCTGTGTCCTCCTAATGACCTTACAATGACCCTTCAAATTCTTGGACGTAATTATTGTTGCTCCTCAACGGTCTTATCAGTAGACTAAATATCGTGAACCCTTTGAGTTCCCCTTTCCCCTGTCATAATAAATTTTCCAGCTCTCGGAACCGACTTACTTTTAAGCGCAAGACCGTTGTGCAAATGGCAATTTATCTTTGCCTGGCAGAGGCATCTGAATGTAATTTCGCTGGCATTAAGAGATCACTTGGGGAGTCTCCTCGCACTCTGGTTACAGACACAGAGAATGCATGTTTACATTTAGACAACTTTCCTTGACTCTGAGGATCACAGCTTTGTTTTGGAACCTAAAAATTAAATTCAAACCTCCATGATCTTCCTCGGCCCCCCTCGCTGGGGCATTCCTGTGGGGACGAGCTTCCCAGATGCGGGAGGGTCGGCCCGAGATGGAGGTGTGCGACTGCGTTGTCCTCCGTCACCACATCTGGAGTCAGAAAAGAAATGAGGACGATGTTCTGATCATCTTGCACACGGGCTCTGGGTTAGCCGCGGGGGCGGGATTAAAGAGATGGTCCCTGCCCTCCAGCGCCAACGGTCTAGCGGGGCCGGGGGTGGGGGGGGGAGCCACCTCCGGCTGAAGCTGCCACGTGGTGTAATGGGGACACGTGGGTCAGGAAGCGCGGCGGGCAGGGGGCCGGCTGGGGACAGGTGGAGCCGGAAGGCGTCCCAGGAAGCTTCCCCGAGAAGGGGGCATAGGGTGCTTCTGGAAGGATTAGTAGGAGTTTATAGGGATTTTTCCACGAGACCAAGGTGGGATTCGGGGAGTGGAGTTCAGAAGGTGTTGCACACAGAGAAGAGGCCCCAGGGAAAGATCCAGAAGCCCAGGCAGGCTCAAACCTCTTACCTCCTGCAACCTCTCACGTGCACGAGGCTCCTCACCTCCTCCTTATGCACCAGGTGCATAAGCTCCACGCCTGCCCAGGCCTCTGGCGGCACCTGGCAGGAGAGAGAGTCCTTCTGAGCAGCTGGTGCCTCTAGTCGTAGAGACTCGGGATTTTAAATCACTTGAATCATAAATTTTTTTTTCCAACAAAAATCTTCCTAACTCTCATTTGCAAACCAGATAAAAAGTGCCTGTGGCTGAAAGTAGGTTTTTATCATGAGGCCCCTGAGGGGTTCCGCAGAGCTCTGTGGGTTCCAGGGAGCACGGTTTGAAAAGCTCCGTGCTCAGATTATTTTCATTTTGCCTTTGGCAGTCATTCCCATAGTGTCAGCTTCATGGTACTGTGGCTTGTCTTGCGATGTCTCCTTCATCTTCTGGGTGTCTTGCTGGTTTTTGTGTCAACAATTTTCAGTGAAACGAAGCCAGAACGATCCCGTGTGTGACTACGTAACAAGTGTGGGGCATGTGGGTTACCAGCGGCAAGGATCTGTGACAGGTGCTGGCTCAGAAGATTCAAGCCGTAAGCTGACCAGCCCCACAGGCAGAGGGAGGCGTGAACTTCTTGCAAAGAAATGGGCTTTTTATTTCCAATCTTGTCCATCAATGTATTCTCCCAAGATTCTTCAGATTCTATAAAAGCTGGCAAGAGGGAAACATAGCTTATTTCCAGGGTATAAGACTTGACCAGTTGTATCCAGGATCTTACCTCCTTTCAAACGTATCAACTTTACATCAGTGAGAATGTGGGAGGTTTTTTGAAAGTGGGGTTTGAACGGGGACAGGAAGTCAAAAGTATAAAAATGGAAAAGCCCCACTGGCTCCGGGTGGGGTGGAAGGTTCCAGTTCAAGCTCGGGCTCCTGCTCGCTTCTCACAGAGCTCCTCTGAAGGAGGAAACCAATGCTCTGAGTGGGACGACACCCAAAGAGAACCCCGTCCTCACCAAGGGCGGTCCTCGTCCTTAGAAAGGAATCTGAAGAACCCCTTCTGGGCACAGACCCAGCTCTAAGAGCAAAATCATATGACTGATTTAAGGTGATCAACGTTACACAAGGTCAGTCTGGAGAACTTAGAGGACCCCTCCACCTGTGTGAGGAGCTCCAGCGGGGAAAGGCGGCAGGTGGCATTTCCCTCCGGGTGGGCGGCCGCAGTTGCCCGAGGCCCGTCTTGCGTGCCAGGCCAATGCCCTGCTGATCCTGGCAGTGTCAGGGAGGGCTGCCGTGCTGGTGGGCAACCAGCAGCCTCACCGTCTGGGGGCATCTGGCCTCACATCCAGAGAGGTCTTTGCTTCCAACCATATCACCCCAGACCCTGGAACACCCTCAACTTTGGACTTGCCTCCCAAGCTATGGGGATTCAGCCTGTCCCGGCTTGCTAGGGCTGGACGTAGCAAGCCCTGTGTCGCCCTGAGTTCTTGGCACAGGTGACCAAAGACCCTGGGTCTCTGGATCCCACGGAACTGTCCGGGGGTGGCCGGCGGTGATCCTGAGCTGTCTGCTGGATGCACAGGCCGTGCCTGGCTCTTTCCACTCCCTGGGGGGGCAGTGGTGTCTGCTGGTGGGCCATGAGGGCCCAGGTGCCCGAGGGTAAGAGCTGGCACAGGATGGCGCCTTGGCATCTGTCCAGCTCCTAGTCCAGTGCTCACCTGCCTTCTTCCCAGGCTCTGGTCCTTGCTGGGGGGTGGGGGCAGTTATTTCCAGCTTGGTGCCCTAGAGTCTCCCCATCCCAGGGGCTCTGCGGCCTCCCAGGCTGACGGCGGGTGTGCAAAGCTTTCTCCTTCCTGTAAAGAGTCACAGGACTGAGCCTGAAGACAAGTGAGTAGGGGAACAGATTTGGGCAAACCGTGAAAAAAAAATGTTTTGAAGCAAACCGGTGGTTTTGGGAGCAGCCTATTTCAAAGCTGACTGTGTTACAGGCACTGAGAAATTCACTCGTATGCTAATTTTCCAAAGGTTCGGGTTCAGGAAAACCTCAAACATAGTGGCTAAGTACTTTTCCTTTCCTTTAAAAATTGTGTTTATTTTCGGACAAACTTAATCCATATGTTTCAGATTCATTTCCGCGTTACTCAGCAAAAGGTTGTTTTTCACCGACATTGCTGAGCCGTGAGTGTGCTTTGCTCCTTTCTTTTCTTTCCTGCAGCCGCCCCACACTCCCCCAGCTGGTGCTCCTGGCTGGGCAACTCTACAGCCTTTTAGGGGACACAAGTAAATCTAGGCCCTGGAAGCAAAAGGAAAAAGTCAGTCACGCTGATCCTGTCTTTATTTAAAGTGGGGATGTTAGGTTCACTATGGATTTTCTGCAGGAATTTCGATTTTTGAAATGGGGCATTGCCATAGTCTTTATAGTAATGACTCCGTGTTTGGGGCTCTTTTAAATGTTGCACCCCGGCCCCAGCCTCACCCCGGTGACCACCATGCAGACTCGCCCTGGTGGGGATGAGCTGGGTCCCAGACTTCTGGGGGACCCGAAGCCCGTCTCTCCTCCTCGCTTGCTTCCTTTCGCTTTCAGAGAGGGAAGGAGTTCTGGTGGCCCACGCTGGAATGTTTTGCAGTCTGGGCTGATGTGTCACTGTGCCTCTGACTTCTTCAGAAGCGACCGAGTTCATCAGATTTCTCAATTCAATTCCTGGTAGCAAAAGGGAAAGCAGCTGTAGGATTTTGGCTTTGGAGCTTCTCTGTGCAGGAATTTCTTCTCATTTAAATGATTTTTGAAAAAGAAGAAGACACAGCGATCTCAGTGGTGTGTGTGGTTCCTAGCTTTGAAGAGGCTCAGCGGTTCCTCTGACCGCAGCACTGTGGGCTGTGTGTATACACGAGCCAGGTAGCTGGGCGAGAGCTTGGATCTGTTTTAAATTTTCAGATTATTGGGTAATGTTGTTACAAATGCTAACATATAAACATTTCCCGGGATTTTCTGAGAATGACCATGTCGTGGATTTCATTTTTACTTTGAACATCCCCACACACAGTTACTTCAAATGAGAAGCTATTTTTAACATATCTTTAAAAAATGATGCTCTGATTGAATCTTGCTTAATAAGCACACACGTGAGTCTGTGCTCGGCTGGGTCATTCGGGGACACCAGCTCTCGCAGGTCAGGGGAGCAGAGCAGAGTCTGAGCGGTGAGTGTCAGGTTTGCGCACGGCCCTCTGCAGGCCATTCTGGGGCGCCGTGGTGCAGGAGGCTGGAATCTCCCTCCCACGATGTACAAAGGGCCTCATCTCAGTGCAAGAAAGAGCCATTTCTTCCTTTAGGACAGGGCCCCCTTGGGCTCAGATGCAGAGACTTTCTTGTTCTGTGCATTCCCAAAGCCCGCACATCGCAGGCACTAAACATTTACTAAATATAGCAACGCAGGAGTCCTGCGTCTGAGCCCCGGCCCCCAAGTGCATACATTTCCCGAAGGAATAGATTCGATGTGGATCCTTGTGTATTCTGCTCCGGGCACTGAATGAACCCAGAGCCCTACCAGTCACCTTGTCAAGGTCTGCACTCCGCCGCCCTCTGGTTATTCTTGTCATTATTAAGCCCCGTGCTTACTGAGCACTTCCTAAGCTCAGGCCCCGCGCAATCATCCAGTCCTCCTGACAGCTCTGAGCGAGGCGTCGGATGGAGAAGACTCCGTGAGGTCTACTGGGCTCACTCAGGAGCCTTGAACCATGGTGCCAGTCTCAGGGACATTAGCAGGTGATGGAGTTGGAACTGGGACCTGGGTCTGTGTGCCTCCAAACGCCCGTGCTCTGAATAATGACCAATGTTGCTTGAGTTTTCAAGTTGGAGAAAGCATGTTTATGGGAATATTGTAATTCACAGTAAAGCAGCTGGAGAGTAATTTCAACCCCAAAGTGCTCACTGTTGATTTGCCGATTCTTGATCGGAAAGTTGGGATTCAGAGATGGCTCCATGGCACCTCGCTGTGATGGAGAAGCTCATGGTCGATCTGGGGAGAGAGACAGACAGACAGACACTCTGTGACCTGCAGTGTGTGCTGGAAGCAAGGGGTGAACTGGGGAAGGAGACCAGCAGGCAAGACTCCTGGATGGAGGATGTGGTGTTCAGTTCTCGAAGAGCACAGTTTGCTGGCCAGAGAGAGAAGGGTTAGGAAGGAAGGAATAGTCTGAACTAAGTTCAGAGAATCCAGGAAGCAGGATCCTGGAGGGAGGTCTAGGGGTTCCTGGAAAGGAGATGATAACGGTGGGGGGAGTGGGGATGGTCCGTAACAGCTGGGGCTGTGATCCCGGCCTTTCCCCGAGACTACCGTGATGAGGGGAGGAGTGGAGTCACTAGGGGGACATTGGGCTCTTGTTCTTGGTGGCAGGTGGCTTGGGTTGGGTTTGTGCTCCTCGGTCCTGAGGGTGGTGTTCTTGGCAGCAAGATTCCAGGATGCCCGCTCTCCCTGGCGGAGTGTGGCTGGCAGGGCCCAACAAGAAGGAAAAGTAGACGGCCCAAGGTGAGTTCTTGGTGCCCGGCCAACAGGGCTTGGAGGCCACGAGGGAGGACATTAAACTGGAAATATTTCAGGAATTTGCAGCCCGAGTCACTGCCGGTACAGGGCCTGGTCCCTCTGCAGGTAGCACTCGAAGGATTTGAGGGTGTTTTTCAGAGACTTATAACCCAGCGCCTTGTCTACAGATATCCTTCCAGACTGTTTGGTCTCAGTGTGGGGTCAACAGGGTACGTGCCTTTGTCCTACATCTTTTGTGCTGATTTCTGGAAGCACCTACCTAATTCTTCACAGATTCTCGGGCAAATCCCTCACTGCCTTGTCAGTCTGACCCGCGGCACAGGTGGGGCAAGGGATGAGGGGCACAGGGATAGAATTTTCGTGAGAGGTTCACTTTCGTGGAGGATGCTGGTCCAGGTCAAGTTTGGAGAAGCTTCACTGGTTGATGCAAACCGAATGCTGTCTGGTGTGTGACCTTGCCTCGCCCCCCTCCCTTCTCCTCACTGTGTTTGTGATGAGACATTCAGGGGATTTCGGGAAAGAAATCCACCCACAAATATCCCCTGAGGGTCACCCGGGTGCCCGGAGCTGGACGTTGTCCTAGAGTAAACATAGGCGTGCCCCCCGCGTGGCCAGAGGAGAGAGGGGCCACCGAGGCCTGGGCTCTGCCATTCAACAGCAGCGTGAGTCTCAGTCCAGCTCCCCCACGATCGCCAGGATGGTTCTACCCAGACAGACAGAGAGGAATGCAGAGAAGGTATTTCAGGGAAAATTCCCGTAGATTTTGCTGACTCCAAAATAAAAGGTTTCCCATCGTCCTTCATCATTTTTAAAGGCTTATTTAGTTTATATTTTCTTGAGTTTATAGACTAGGAGAGCTGGTGGAATGAACCAGAAAGGGGCATGGGCTTTTGGAACCCCACAGACCTGCCACCCCCGATGATTTGCTGTGTGACTTCCGACAAGTTACTCCACCTCTCTGTGCCTTAGTTGCTTATTCAGCCCCTAAAATGGGACGACTGTGTATTTTTCTGAGAGGAGACACCAATAGTGAACTAACGTACAGCAAACTCCTTAGAGCCGTGGCCGGGTCTGTGCTAGGTATACAAATGGCATGTCTCCTGCATTTGCCCACACGCTCCATTGAATCAGCAGACATTTCAAGTGCAGGAGGCCAACTGTGACTTCCGGGCGAGTTTGCAAACTTTGTCAGACTTTCTCAGTCGCCACCCCCCACCCCCGTCATGGCCCGGAGGCGCTCCAGAAGCTGCCTGCGGAGGGGGCAGCGAGCCGTGGAGGATGCCCACCTCTGCGCACCGTGGGAGCAGGAACGGGGCCCACCTGCATCTCCAGAGCGGAGCTGGTGCCTAACGCACGTTTGTGAGTGACTGCTGTTTGAACGGAGAGGCCCTCTTGAGTACCCCCTGCCCCCCCCCCGCTATATACCGCTTGCCCGCAGACGTGCTCTCCATACACTCGCTCCCTTGCGCCCCGCATCAGGCCCACAGCAAGTACGGCCTTTATTCCGTCTCCCCTGTACAGACAAGGACTCGGAGGGATTGCATGGCTTGTCAGGGTCACACGGCCAGCACGGGCCCCACCAGGCTTCCAGAAGGAGCTGTGTCGCTCAGCAGCCTGAACCACCATGCCGCACGGCAGGGCTGCTGGTAGGAAGCAGAATAGGGAAGTGGATTAGGAATCTGCTCTCACTGCCAATGCAAATGCAAACTTTAAAGGTGTCAAAAACAGACTTTCCAGAGTCTCCATGCCCTGGCTCGGGGCGTCCCTCTGGAAGCAAGCGTGGGAGCCGCGGTTCGGAGGACCGTGTGGGTTGGGGCAGGGCCCTGTGACCAGGACGTCTGCAGGGCATGGCTGCTGGCCCATCCTGGCTGTGCAGCCCACAGACCAGTGTGCCTTCGTGGAGGACGGGGTTCCACTCCTGTTCTCCAAACTTCCGGGCCATCGGGAGGCATGTCATCGTTGTGGGTGTATAAGGGCAGATATCCTAAAAGCGCCTTATCCACCTGTCACCAGGATGCTCCCGCCATTGCCAGCAGCCCCTGATGCGGCTTTAGCTGTGGGGGTTTTCTCTGACCCCCCCCCCCGAAAGGGCAGCTGTGCGTGCTCCCACAGGCAGGACTCCCCATGAGATTAGAACAATTTATCACTGATTATGGTTTTGAAAACTAAGCTTAGAGGAGCCTTTCCTAAAACCGTTTCTCTGGAGCACCGCTTCCTTGGGCTGGTCATAGACATTCTAAGGTCAAATACTTTTGGGACAAGGTGGGTTCAGCAAAGTTGACGTGTTTTTATCCCCGACGCCCTTCTCAGTGCATTTACAAGACAGCGCACAAGAGGGGCGCAGAGTCAGCAGCTCTGCCAAGCGCCTTTGTCTCCGCGCCCCCCGCTTTCCTGGAGCAGCAGGGGCAGGTGCTGTGGGCGCCGTCGGGGGCCTCGGGCCAAGTCCAGAGCCGTAAGCTGGGGTGAAAAAGACCCTCAGTGCAGCCGGGCACTGCCTTCCAGAGCCTAACGTGGTTCTCATCTCATCGCGGTTCTGCGAACACCAGCGTCACTCTGAGTCGGGGCAGAAAGCTCGTGTCAAATCTTCATTACCTTCGTGCGTTTGCGTTGGGGTTGCCATGTCACCACGTGTGTCCTGGGTCGGGGGATTGGAGTGGTGCTGTCATCTGGAGCAGAGACCGTTAGGCATTTCACCTTTGCTCTCCTGCGGTTTCCCCGAGGGCCTGGAGCGAGCACGGCGGCTCCTTGTCCCGCACAGGCAGCCGGAAGCTGATCCCTCTTCCCACCTTGCACGAAATAAGGACGCGTTTACAAACTTGTCATTTCTACACCCCTTGCTTTTTAAAAAGCAATTACTTTTATGCTTGGAGTGTTAAGTGATTATCTCTCCCTCAGGATAAGGTACAAAATTGCTTCTGTCCCGTTTTGCAATTTGCTGTCGCAATTCCACACTGTTTGTACCAGAGAGCATTTCCATAAAGAGATTAGCAAGGATTTTCCGTGGAGATTTGCGTTCGCCTCTCTTTGCCCATGGCGCTCGACCCTGCAGAGTGCTCTGTAAGTGGAGAGGACGGCAGCCGAATTCGGGGCCGCTAATGCACTCTCGCTGGGTCCCGTTTTCACCCTGGATGGTGCCCTGATGGAGGACCTGAAACCCCAGATGTCCAGGAAAGGAGCCTGCCAGGAAATGAACGAGCTGACTGGAGGTATCCTGGGCTACATGGTCTTTTCAGGAGACTTGGTGCACGCTCTGTGTCCCACTTACATGTGTGATAAGCCGCCAATGCATTCATCAGTCTGAGCGGTTCACTGAAAAGGATACGGGGCTTGAAGCCAGGAGCCATCGCGTTTGCTGAACCAGTTCATTCAGCCAACACTGCCCGAGCAACCAGCCCACACCAGACACAAAGCATGCACAACCCAATCGTTCGTTCTCCTATGTAACAATTTGAGGTCACGGGGGCAGCCATGTGAACAAATGGGAATACTAGGGTATTCAGTGTCTGCACAAGGAGGGGGGAGAGGAGTGAGAACTCCATTATTCCCCAGGGGACTTCATGCTTGATTTGAACCCTACGAGTCGTACTGAGGATTCGTCTGTTAACAGAGAAGGGCCCTTTGGACAAAGGGAGATCAGACAATCTGGGTCATTGCAGGAGCTCCCAGCAGCTCGGGACGGCCAGAGTGGACGGACGAGCCAAGTGCGGCGAGAGAGAGAGAGGTTTAGAATGAGAGGTGCCCAGGCAAGTCTAGTAAAGACAAGGCCTGACAAGAGCCCAGTGGCTCTTCGTGGCCCCAGGGTAGTGAGGTTGGCCGGGGCTGCCTAAGGGAGTAGAGGACAGCTGCCTGTGGTTGTCAGGAGCTGAGAAGTGCAGGTGCTCCCAAACCCAGATGATTATGCACAGGGTACGATGTCCATTTGAACGCAGCCTGAGATCACTATACGTTCTCTGCATGATGCAGACGGGCCACTGTCACTATCAATGCTGCCTAGTGCCACGGGGACACCCGCAACGTCCTGGGCGTGTGGGGTGTATGTTCTGTAAGTAATACGGCCATGTAACTATATTCCTTTATCCCTTGGAAAGTAGAGAAAAGGAAAAAAATACCACAGTTCCATCCCTTAAGTCAGTCACTGTAAGAATTTTGGTGAATATTTTTCTAGTTTTTAATTTTTTTTTATCACTGTGTGTGTTTACGTACTGATGATAGAATTTTATCACACACAGAAGCAAGTAAAAAGTTTTCACCTCCTTCTCACCGCCATCATTTTAATTCCTGTAAGAGGATATCCAATTCGTTTCTAAATTTTTACTCGTTTTTTTTTTAAGACTTTATTTGACTTTATTTATTTGACACAGAGAGAGAGAGTATAAGCAGGGGGAGTGGCAGGGAGAAGGAGAAACAGGCTCCCACTGAGCAGAAAGCCTGATGTGGGGCTTGATCCCAGGACCCTGGGATCATGACCTGAGCCACCCAGGCGCCCCTGAATTCGTTTTGCCGGAGGAAACATTCCAGAAGCCGGACTTCAGTGGGTCAAGGTATATGGACACTTCCACGGTCCTTTATCCATGTGGCCTCTAGAGCTCAGTCCCCATTAACAGGACCACCTGCGCTTTGACCAGCGGTAGATCCGTATGAGGACTTGACGATCATTTTAATAGGTGAAATGTTCGTGTTTCTCTGCTTGCTGGTGAAGTCCAAGCCCGTCCCCTACGTCTGTCCCCTACGTTTGTCTCTTTTGGGAAATGTCTGTTCATACCACGCTTATGCAACAGGGTATTTCTCCTTTTTATCAACGTCCCTGAGCTCTTTACAAATCTGTGCAGGTCTCGCTCCCTGTCTTCCTTTTTTGTTATTTTGCCAAATGCATGAAATATTGCCATACAGTCCAACCCGTGTAGCGCATTTGCCCCGTGTTCCTTCTTTCCAAATGCAGCTGTAGGGTTTGCTGCCGGTCCTGTGGATGGACTGGGAAGCCCCACGACCTGCCTGGCCCTCATTTCGGTGCATGGTGCTCAGAGAGGCTGTCCATTGGTTGTCCCCCCGCCTACGACCCTGATGTCCAGACACCCTGTATCAAACAAGTTTCCTTTATCCGTCCGTTTGTGCTGCCGGCAGAGTTCTGTCAATCCAGTTCCCAGTGCGGGAGATGACGAGATGCGATAGGCTAGCATGGCAGGAATTCGGCCACACACTTATCTGGCCATCTGGGCGGACTTCAGAGACCCCTCTCCGTGGGCCAGGCCTGGCTGTGTCTCCAAGGCCCTGCAGAGCCTAAGACCTCGGCCAAATAGGATCAGCCCGGTGGCACGCTGGGCCGCCAGCCGCCATGCGAGCTGTGGAAGCCGCCGTGCAGCACTGGGTGGGGAGGGGGGCTACCTTGTTCTCCCCCCCCCAAGATGCATGTGAGTCCAGGCCTGAGGGAGACCACCCTCGGGGGCTCCCACGCGTGGTGCAGACTAGGGAGGCCTGGTCCAGGGGGGTGTCACCATTCTGAGTGTCAGGTGCCAGCTCTCCCACCAAATGGGTGTTTATGCAAAATGCTGTTCACCGAGAGCACGGAAATTGCTCCGAGCCCAAGTGAAAGGGCAGCTGAGATCACGCCCCAGGCTGCGCGTTCCCAGAGGCCTCTATCACTGCAGACCCCGTGAGTTGTGCGGGCGCGGGGAGGCTGCATGGCCCTTCCCCTCTGCCTGGGCTGCCGGTGGGGCTGCTGGTAGAGCAGGGCTCCCGTTTTATTTGGTGATCGTTCCTGAGGACGTTGCAGGGTCTGGCGGGGTCCGTGTCTGCTGCCTGTGTGGAATGAGCGGGTGAATGGACCGTGGCTGCACGTGGCTGGCTTGTCTATGTCTTCCCCTAGGAGAGAGCTTCACGCTGCTTGTAGCAACTCCTTTTATTTTGTAATTTTAAAAAAATTTTTAAAAATACATAAATAGCTTTTTTCTTTTTTTTCCCCCCGCACCCAACATGGGGCTTGAACTCACGAGCCCGAGGCCAGGAGTCGCACATTCCCCCGCCTCAGCCAGCCGGGCGCCCCTTGGTGGCAGCTCCGTTTGAACTGCTCCTGTCTCTGTTTACTAAAGTCCTGGAGAACCTTGACTTGAACATCCGCTTACTTTAGGGCTTCTCCCTAATTCCAGGCTTTCGTGTCCATCAAATACGCGTCAGAGTCACACTCCTGTGCAGTCTTTACAAACCACGTTTTCAAAAACCTTACCGTGTATCAGAGCCACAGAGGACATTTACATTCCGAAAAGATTTGCAAGGGAATCGACGTTTCTACCGTTTCTGATCGTAGCTGAAATAGCTCAGCCTTTGGTGTAGAACCAGAAACCTTGAGTTTAACCCCTTCTTTTAACTTTCCAAAAACCTGTTACGAGCTAAAGCTGTCGACCGAGAGGTTTGGGACCCGCTGGGGCAGCCGCTCAGCCTGGCGCACGGGGCCGGCCAGGGCTGGGCCACACCTGTCTCTCCGGCTTCTTGTCCACCTGCTTTTCCCCTTCATTTTAGACCTTGTCGGCGTCCTGCTTACACGATGTGCTGTTCACCATCTTCCTGTTGCAGATCCTCTCTTCGCTACCCAAATATCCAGCAAACGACCGTCCTGACCCTGCACAGGCATCACTCCCCCACCCCCGCTTTCTGTGTGAAGAGTTCCCTAACCCTCTTTCTCCAGTGTCTCAGCAAGCTAGTGCTGTGTAACAGAGTACCCCCAAGCCAGTGGTTTCCAACAGGAAACCTGTACTATCATTGGATGGATGGGCCGGCTGGCTCCGCAGGTCCGCAGAGGCTTGGCCAATGTTGGCGTGCTCTCGAGTCTATATTCGGTTGCGGAATGGCTGGAGGCTGGCTGGCGTAGGGGGTCCCCACTGGCTGACTTTCTACTGAGAGGATGAGTGACTGGGCCACGTGACTCTCAGCATTGAGCCGACTAACCTAGGTGTGTTCTCCAGGTGACTGATACAGTTCAGTGGGAGAGAGGGAACCTATGCACAGATCTCAAAACTCAATGGCACACCCTCCCTTCTGCCTCATTCTTTTGGCCAAAGCAAGGCCAATCCATATGCAAGGGGAGGGGGTTTCTAGTCTACCTTTTGAGAGAAGAAGCTGCAAAGCCACATGGCAAAGAACATGGACGTGGGAGGAAGAGGAAGGGCAAGGGGAATGAGGCCATATTAGTGACCCATCCACCACGCCCACCTTGGACAGAATGGCTTCGCCAGCACTTGAATGTACTTGCACGGTGACACATTGCTTGTTTATCGGAATCCTAATTCTGCCCCCGACATGTCCTGGTACTTGCATTAATCTCAGTGGCATCCCAGTCATCAGTGAACTTCCTTGGGCTGCTTGGCCATCCATCCCCTGAGTGCAGAGACAGGGCAGGCCGGCACCCAGGAGTGGGAGTACCCAGGAGGGAGGGGCCTCTGGTGGGGAGGGGGCATGCCGCACATGTCCCCTCCATGTCCCCAAGACGGCTCAAGGCCTCAGCTGCTGTAGGGCAGGTTCCAGAGCCCGAAGGAAGCCCTGTTGCCCCATTCATGCTTCCTGATGCTCTTGCCCTCAGCTGGGCGTGGGCGGGCAGGTCCCAGCAGCCAAAGCCCCAGCCCTCACCCACAATGCCAGCAATGCAGCCCCCAGAGGATCTGCCTGGGGCCTGCCCACACTCCCGGATGTTGACCGGGGCACGGCTCCAGCGCCAGCTTTAATGGATAGTCTCATTGCTTTTAAAATAATGACCACTGGGCGTGGGCTGGCAGGAGCGGTGACATCACTTTCCTGCAATTCGGGGTCAGTTCCTGGTGCTTTTCCCTGCATCTTTGAATGGCTGGAATCAATCTACTGGTTGGGTACGTGTCCTGGACTGTTTCTAGCATGTTCGACACCCAGGCCATGATGCGGTCAGGAGAGCCAATGGGTTTGAAGTCAGAGGTCCTGGGCTCGAGATTCGGCCACTGGCTTGCTGTGTGAACGTGGGCCGCCCACTGAACTTCTCTTGGCCCAAGCTTTCTTACCTGTGTGACAGCGGAGCACCTCTTGCCTTTGTGAAGGAGTGGCGAGGCTCCCTCGGCGCCGAGGCTGAGCGGGACCTTCTGGGAGAGCCGCCGTGACAGTCTGGGAACGGAACTGGCGGAACAAGGGGGAAATGAGCGACCTTCCCTTCCACTCGGGGCTCTGCGCAGTGCCCGGCAGGGACTGCGTGTGCTTGGAGGCAGGGGCCCCTTGCTCCTGGCACAGGGGCACACTCCCGGCTTGCCAGTCTGTGTTGTTGGGGACGCATCAGCCCGGGGAGGTGCCCTTCCGGGGCGCTCACGGCCCGCCTGCTCTGTCTCTGCGTGTTTTCTGCCCGTGGACCTGGGCTGTCTGCCATCAGGTAAAGGTTGTCCCCTTGGAATGAGTTTGACTTCGAGTCTGTCACTATTTTAACGGACCTTTACATCCTAAACATGTCGATGGGAAGACAGGGTCATGCGTGGGTCCCAGAGCAGGACAGCAGAGACCAGTTTCGTGTTTCCTCTCCTCCCACCGTGATTTTAGCTTGAAGAGCGCCTGTGGGCAGGAGTTGTTGCTTCTCAGCTATGGCCCCTTGTTGGGTTTCTCCATCCTTCCATAGAAGGCCAGCATTCCGGCCTGCTCTGAGTCCCTCGTGGTCATGGCAGGAGGACAAAGCCACGTGGCAGCTGGACAAGGGTGCACATCTTCTCATGCCAAGTGGCCTCTAAACACCGCGGCTCTCCCTGATGTCTCCCGGGACCCTCGGTGACAAGGGGACGCTGGCGCCCAGTCTCAAACTGCCCCCGCCTGTCCTGTGTGCACCTGCACTTCCTCGCGGAGGGTTCCCGCCGTCACCGCGGGGCACAGAGATGGGTGTGCAAGACGGCGGGTGTGCACCGGGCTTCACGCCCCTGGGGGTCCACCCGCGTGTGAGCAGTTCAGCAGAATTCCTTTCCGGAGCCAGGGTGCATCCTTCCAAGGCGTGAGTTCCCACACGCAGCTGTCGAATGACAAGGCCGGGGCTCCGTCCTCCTGAGAGCTGTGTGGGGTATTCGGTTCCATTTTGACCCAGACTTTCAGGCATTGGACTCAGAAATGCCAAACAACGAAGTGTTGGTTTTAGGGTTTATGAGAACCAGCACCTCCCCCCCTAAAGAAGACTCTTACAGAAGCAAGCCATTGTAACGGGAAGTCTCTTGGCGCCGGGGAGGAGCGGTGAAGGTGATGGGGGTGTGGTGATAGCGATCTGCCCCTTGCCCCCAGCACCGCAGTCAGGGTCTCGTTCACCGTGTCACCGAGCTCGCTCGGCAGCTCTGAGGCTGCTTCTGGGCCAGCCGGGTTACCCAGACGGGACAAAGGAGCCCCAGAGAAGTCAAGCCCGTGGCCCAAAGACACGCAGCTAACCTGCGGGGTCGGGGCGGTGGTGATGCCGGCACCCGGGTCTCTGCACCACCTCCAGCTGGTTCTCGGTGGTGGGCAGGTGGCATCTGTGGCCTCAAAGAGCCAAAGATGAACAAGCTGCCAAAGAAGATGGTGCCTTTTGGGTGCCCTGTTTGTGAAGGGTTTCTGCCCAGCCTGAGAGCGTGTGTGGACAGGATTGTCACGTGGTGGAAAGTCTTCTGGGACAGGGGCGGGAGCACTAAGTAGCCGTGTGACCCGAGACACGTGACACTTTGGAGCCTCAGTCTCCCTACCCATGAAACAAGAAGGCTGGCCTGGATCGTCTCTGGGCCCTTCCAGGGCTGACACCCAGGTGAGGACGCTGGCCCATTGCTTCCGACCTCTGAGGGCAGGTGCCTACGCAGGACTAGACTTGCTGGAAGCCTACGTGCCTTCCCTAAGGGTTGACGGGGCTTCCTTCACATTACGTGAAAATGTTCAAAGTTCTGGGAAAGACTCTGACATCCAAGCAAATGAATCTTCCCTTTGTGATAAAACCAATGTCTTCCGTCTGGTTGATAAGCTGAGACCAGAGTCTTGTCATCATACCTAAAGCAAGTGAAGCATACGGGCCGTGGGGGAGGGGATAGGTTTTCAATGTGGCTTTTGTTGTTTCCGGAAAGGTTTTAATTCATGTCTGCGTGGGAGGTGGCCCAGGCCTGAATTTGCAGAAGCAGGGCGAGGGGCAGGTCACAGGGGGGCTGGCACTTTCCCGTTTGGACACGTAAGCCAGCGCCAGGACCCCAATCTCTGTGTTGGCGCCCAGGGAAGCAGGAGAGGCAGACTGATCCCGCACCAGCCCCTAGAACACGTTCTGTCCCCTGACGGAACCAGTCGTGGCTTGGAAACCCCGTCCGCTGGGGAGGACCCGGCCTGCTTCCTTCCCCAGCCAGGCCGCTAAAGGCTGGCCGCATTCTGTGAGTCGGGTCCGAGCAAAAGCAACACACAGAAGATGATGATTATGGGTGTTTTTAAACCTGCCCCTTCCTGCCCAGCCCGGGACAATATTTACAAAGCAGACATGCAAACAAGCAGACCTTTTCATACACAGGCTCCCCCCATGCTGGAGTCGCTGCCCAGCCCCGGCTTAGGCGTTTAAAGAGCCCGTTTGCCTGCGAGCTGTGCCCGCCTTTCCTCCGGTGGTTCCAGTGTGGTGAGGGAGTCCGGAGCAGGGTTGCTCTTGCTTCAGTAAGGCACAGGCCCCTTTTCGGGAAAGCATTCTCAGGGATGTCCGGAGTTGACTTAAATCACCGTTACTATTATGTTTTTTAAACGTGGACAGACATCACACCAGGTATAAATGTCTTTAGCTTAGAGTTCTGATGTCACTATCAATCTAAAACAAATGTACAGGTGATACGCAAACCGAAGTCCAGACGCATGGGATTCCGACGATCGGCGTTAGCTCCGCGTGCCACCTCTAAACCCCTGGTGCTGGGCTCCGATGCGGAGAACCTTGATCGCTGTGTCTCAGCGTTCATTCGCTACGGAGTTGATTTTGTGTATAAAGGACCTTTGCTGAGGTATCAGGGATCCCTTGTCCCCACTTTTTCTCACTGAAGTGATTTTGAGCCACTAACCCTTTCTTTTATCAAGCTTGTTGCTCTAAAAGGAGGTCGCCCCATATCTAATTTCTGGACAAAAAAAAATGTCAAATGCTGGTTAATAGAATATTCTTCGCTGTGTATGTACTTAACTGCTAGTTAACAATCGAATGTTGGCGTGGGCTAGATGAGGTCTGTAAAGATAATTCCAGCAACCAGAATTATCCTGCAAAACACTTTTGGGGGAGATTGGCGTGTCCATGCCATATGTATCGCGTGATGATTTGGTGCTTCTCCCGCTTATTCTGTTTTCTGTGAACACTGTTTGGAGGGCACCGAGACGTTATTGATCTTGACTCAGTCCCAGGTACTCACTCATGCGAACGCGGGCCCTGAACTTGTGGGTAGCACTTCGTTAGACGGTACTCATCCCGGTGATCGGGGACATGCTTCTGCCGTAGAGCCCCCGAGACTACATCCACGGGGTGTCTGAATCCCGATTTTGAAGACTGTTCTTCTGGGGGGAAGCCCAAGGGGGGGAAAGAGGTCTCCCCACGACGAGGGATGGCCAAGAGAACAGCATCTTCCGGGAGCCAAGAAAGGGCGAATGGCAGTGGCTGCACGTAGTTGACTGTTTACTCCTTGCATACTTAACGGGACTCCGTCCTCTTCATACAGCGAACCTGGGGGCTGGGGAAGCAGCAGTGGTGACGTGAGCTGCCCGAGACAGTTTGCAGGCTCTTTAGAGCTGCCCGCCAAGCCCCAGGAGAGAATTAGTGTCTGAGTGCCGGGGTCCCTTCACTCCTCGTGTTCCCTGTTATGCCGTTGGATCGCATTTTCACGGGACCTCAGGCATTTCCAGGAATCAAATCCTAAGAGGGATAAAAATGTGCCACCTTTAAGAATAGTCTCGAGAATGTGCCTCGGGCTTTGAGGACACTCCCTGAGGAATGACCGGAGAGAGAGTCCCCAGTCCCTTCAGGGTAAGGCAATACCCACGTGGAGACCCAAGTCCCGGCATGTTCGTTTGAAACAGAAGAGCCTCAGTTCGGCCCAGGAAGCCAGCCCGTGGGAGTGGGTTGGTGACCAACGCCAAGTGTCGATCAGAAACACCAAGTGCTGGGGCTTTCGGGGACAGGGTTGGGTGGCAGGCTGGCCTTGCTGGGAACAGGTGCAGGGGCGCAGAGGCTGTGGTGAGGGATGAGTGACACATAGACCAGGGCCCGGGACGCCGGCCTTCAGGGGTGGAAGAGAAGCATGTGCGGAAGTATGGGGGTGAGGGGAGTATAAGAAGGGAGAGGGAGTATGCATCTGGAAATGCAGCTTGCATCCAAATGTGGGGGCCTCAGACGCCAGGACAAGAGCACGCCTTGTGTCGTCATGAGGGGGAGTGTTTGTGGACGCCGAGACATCACAGCGAGCCTACAGCCCGTCCCGTGGCCGTGAAGCTCCTGCCCCCCCACACCGGTGGTCTTCATTTAATACTTTCTCTCAAGTTCCCGTCCGTGTCCTGCTGTTGTGCTGACGTCGTGGAGGTCCATGGCCTCGCCTCTGTGAGGGCCCGTGTGTCCCTGGGGATTGGCGAGCCAGATGGAGTGGCGTTATCCAGGATGGGCCACAAAACCCAACAAATCCAGGCCTGTGGAGTTGTTACGAGGCAGGCGAGAGGGAAGCAGCGCCGTGCTGGGGAGGTGGAAGGACGCAGAACACGGATCCCGGAGACCGAAGTGACGGTCGCGCCTGCTCGGAGCTCTCTACGGCCAGAGATGACCGATTCTGTGAAGTAAGAGCTATTGGGTTGTAATGAAGCTGGAAGACACGTGTCAGGAAACCAGCAAGACGCTGGGATAATTTAAAGTCGGAGGAGGACAAGTCCGAGTGGAATCGATCTTGCTGGGAACGGTCACGGTTTGGCTTGAGCGACAGCACGTGCGGCTGTCCTAGAAGGACGATGTGCCCCGTGCCGGGGGGCCGGACGGTGGAGGTGAGTGCCAGAGAAGGCAGATGCAGGGGTGAGTCACCGATGTCTCTGGAGGGGCTGGCCACGGCCGGCGAGGGGCTCGAGAGGCCTCCTGCGGGGTTGGCGGGAGAACCGCTGTAGCAGAGGCTTTGAAAACAGGCACCACATTAAAGCCAAGAGTTTCACTTCTAGGACCTCATCTTCAAGAACTGATGAGGGGAGAGCACGAGAACACGATTATAAGAATTTTTATAACCGATGCCTATCATGGTGAAAAATGGGAAAGTTCCCGAATGCTCGGCAATAGGGAGTTCAGGAAATGAACGTGTGTGGAGCCAGCCTGGGAAGGAATGTGTCTGGTAAATACTCCCTGCTCATCTTCCACCCCCGACTCACCCTTCTATCCATCAATCTGCCCATCACCTTGACATTGTCCTTCTTAAGGTTCAATTAACCTGTCTGAACACGGAGTGCACGCCAGACCCTACGGTGGGCACCAGGATTCTAGGGCACGGCCTCTTCCCCGACCTGCTCGTACTCCTGTGGGGAAGGGGCAGGAAAGTGAACAGGTCATTACAATTCAACACAAGAAACCATCTGATAGAAGAGTGTCAGGTGGCTTCAAAACCCAAAGGGGACAGGAACTAACCACGTCTGGGGAAATCCGGAAAGGCAGGATGAATGGCCGCGTCGTTCCGGGGAGAGCCTGCTGCACGCGTCCCTGCGTCACGGAGAAGGCAGGTGCTGATGGTCTGTGCGTGTGCCCGAGGGACTGCAGGCACCCAGAGCACTGTTCTGCGGGGCTGGTTTCCCTCCCTCCCAGACGCAGGCAGGTGTAGACATGCCAGAGCCACCGTGCGGAATGGACAGTGATGAGTGTCTTCTGTCACACTTTCTGTGAACCCGGTTTAGACACCGTGTCCCCAAACACCTTGGTTGCTCGGCAGCATCTGAGCGGAGGCCCTGAGTGCCAGAGAGTCGATGTCCCGGTGCCTGGAAGCTCACAGGGAGGGAGACTTTCACTTCCACTCGGTGTCCTGTTCTCACACGTGCTGTTTGTGGCCGGCTTCGGTGAACCGCGGTGCGGGTGCTATCGAGCAGGGTGAAGATTTCCTGGGTGGCCCGTATCTGAGGGCCACTCGAACGCTTTTCTCCGCGTGTGCGTCTGAGGCTAACTGGTCAGAGCTCCGGGTCATCCGTGCAGACTCCTGTTGCCCGGCTGCTAGTGTTCCAGGCTGGTGTGGAAGAGCATGGGTTTTGGAGACAGAGACTTAGATTCAAGTCCCAGCCCTGCCATTCTTCAGGCGCCTGGCCTTGTGGGAGGTACCTGTCCTTGCTGAGCCTTACTTTTCTCCCCGTGTAATGGACCCCATCAAGCCTGCTCGTGGGACTGTTCCGTGGATTACCTGAGGCAAGGCGTGTGAAGTGCAAAGGACAGAGCTTCATAAAACACTCAGAAGTGGGAATTGCTTTTGTCCTCACCGTTGTTAGGGCTAGCTCTAGGGATGTTGTTTCAGGTTGTGTTGGGAGAAGTCTCGTGTGTTTCTACGGGCAAGCTTGGCTCGCCGATCAGACCAACCAGATTTACGGTTAAACATGGTCATAAAGAGCGTCTAGTCAAGTCTTGTTTAATGCAGCAGGAGAGCACATTGCGAGGTCTAATTTATTAGGCTAAGAAAACATATGGAACGAATCGTGCTGTTACCAAACACTTAGCTTAGGCCTGGGAATAATCACACGCACTTTATCTTGAGAGGTTCACATGGGAGCAATTTAGCACCTCCTTCAGAAGGTCATGGTGAGGGTTCAGTGCGTTACTACAGGTGCGCTCACAAGAGTAGCTGGTGCTTAGTAGGTGTTCAATACACATTAGCCATCACCACCATCATCACCACCACCACCACCACCATCACCACCATCACCACCATCACCACCATCACCATCATCACCACCACCATCATCACCATCACTGTCATCACTACCACCATCACCATCATCACCATCATCATCACCACAATCACCACCTTCATCACCATCATCATCACTACCATCACCAGCATCACTACCAACACCACTATCACCATCACGGTCCTCATCACCATCATCGTCATCACCATCATCACCGTCACCACCATCATCACCACCATCATCACCACCATCACCACCATCATCATCACCATCATCACCATCACCACCATCATCACCACCATCACCACCATCATCACCACCATCATCACCATCATCACCGTCACCACCATTGTCACCATCATTTGTGATAGGAGCAGTAGTGCTGTTTTAAGAGTAGGAACCTGAAGCACCAGAAAGGTGAAGTAACTGCTAAGGGTCATACAGCAGGTAGCGTGCTTCAGATTTGAATGCAGGCAGATGATTTCAGAGCCAGCACTCTCAATTAACGACTCGGAATACTTTTGATGTTGTCAAAGTATGAATTAACTTTATATCAGTTACAGATATCTTTCTGAAAGGCAGATTTGATCCTTTGTCTCCCACACTGTATGGCCACCAGCCTGCGGCCTTCTAGCGGTGGGAGGGGATATTTCGTTTGCTGGGGTGCCTCTGGCGCCTGGCTTCCTCTCTGACAGCAGCAAAGGTTTATTGATCAAAGTTGATAGCAGCAGAAAGGTCACGCTCTGGCTTGTGGCCAGCCCTGCCTGGCGTCCTGTGGTTGTCTGTCTGTGCTCCAGCCCAGGGAAGTGCGCTGGTCTTCCGCTTATCCCTCCGGCCGTCCTTCCAGACCTGGCCCAAGGTCACCACCCAGTGGAGTCCTTGACCAACGCTTCCCCACACCCCATGCCTCGAGGCAGAACGTGCAGGGGCCCTGGGAGACGGCAGCGCCCCGGGGGTCTGTCGTGGGCCTGGAAGGACGGGTCTGCTCTGGGCCCAGGGCAGAGGGAACACAGCAAAGGCGCAGGCCTGGAGACCGCAGGCTGCTGAGAGAGCCGCCCGGGGCTTCCTCCAAACGGTTCTCCTCTCCAGTGTTAGTCATTATTCTGTCCTCTCGCTGCGGCGTTCAGTCCCATGGTGGCCTTTCTGCTTCCCTTATGAACTTCCAGTGTCCCTGTCCCCGTTTTCCCGCAGCTGCCCGTGTGCTGTTGCCCTACTCTGCGTCTTTGGGCTCGGAGCCATCCAGCCCACACGCCCTCGCCATTTGCTGAGACTGTCAGGTGCTTCCTCAGACAATTTGTTTCTGCCTCTAGTGGCACAGTCGTCTTCTACAGCGGCCCGATGTTCATTGGCTCCTTTTTGCCTCATTTTTCTTTTGTTTTTCTTCCCTCCCTCCCTCCCTCTTCCTCCCTTCCTCCCTCCCTCCCTCCCTTCCTCCTTCCCTCCCTTTCTTCCTAACATCTCCCTCCCTCCCTCCTTTCTTTCCCTCCCTTCTTATTAGTTAATATTTAAATTGAGGTGTAATTGACAGACCATAGCCTGTTCATTTCAGGTGTATAGGATGGTGATTTGGTATTTTTATACATTACGAAATGATCCCCATGCCAGTCCTTTCTACTTTCCAGTTCTTCTTAAACCACAGGACGTTTCCCCGGCCTGCGCGAAGCCGTGACCTATAGCCCCGTGCCTCTTGCTGAGTGTGGGCGTGCTTGTAACTCCACAGGCTGCAGGGACCGGACACGTGGAGCCCTCTCCCTGCAGAGCCCTCCCACTCTCTGCCCTGCTTGTGGTTTGGCCGGGCCTCCTTAGCGGGTACCATCTCTGATCGCCGTCCCCTTCCCCTCTGGTGCTGTAACCCCTGTCCCGTTTCCCATTTGCTGTGTGGTGTCAGCACCCGGAGCCCCAGGCCTGCACGTTCTCAGGGGCGAACGGAGTCCATGGATCTGTCCCTTGGTAGCCTCCTGCCCCCTTACCTTCATCCCTTAGGGCTGGTGGGCGGGGTTCTCTAGAATTGCTTCCTCCGGCTCCCCGGGGTATTGTTCTCAGGAGCGGGCATTTCTGGCTTCTGCTCCAGCTCTACACTCACCGTGGCCCAGCCTGGACCATGTGGAGCAGAAGCGCTTTGACATCCAGCACGCCCTGGCGTCCTCCCCTCGGGTTTGGCGCCTGTTCGCGTAGCCCGTGGTCATTTCCCTGAGAACCCTCCAGGCGAGGAGATCGAGGTCTTTGCTTACAGCATGATTCTGCTCAGACATCATGCAAAGGATGATGCAACGGGTTTAAGAGGGTGACAGAATCATTTGCATGGGGAAAAAAAAGGGCACCTCCAGTGACAGAATGCTGGAATGGGGGTGGGGGGAGGGGCGACGTCCGTGGCATCGATTTTTCTGCTTCCTTCCCCGCATCTGCACCCTCGTGGGTCTGACCCAAGGGCCGCAGGCCTTGCCCAGCGGTGAGATCTGGCTGCATGTGCTTCCTGCCTTACCTCCCCTGGGGCCTGGCGGGGGCAGGGGGGCAAGTGGACAGGCCGCCGCTCCCCTCCCTGGGTCCTGAGAGGTGCTTCTGATGAGATTATAGCAGCAATTCACTTGTCTGGGGAAACCAGCCCCTCTCCCACCCCACATAAGGGAGAGCCCACCATCTATAGTCTGCGCGTGACCCAGTGGAAAGTACACTGGACCAATAGCGGAAGAACTGGGTCCCATGCGGCCGCTCCCACTCACTCTGTGACTGTGGGCACCCCCTTGTCCACTCTGCAACCCCGTTTTCTCCCCCATATGCTGGGTATTGTCTGGCTCTCTGGCCCAGCTCCCAGGGCACTGGCGAAGACCGGCCGAGCTAAGGGATAGGACGGAGCGGGTCACTGCACGGCGGGCTGCCTGTCCCGGACTCCTCGGCTGGCTCTGCGGCCCTGCACTGGGAGTTGGGGTGAAGGCAAAATCTTGAAGCCAACCAGGAATGCTGTTGACCGAACTTGGCCTTGAGGAAGTCAGGACCATGCCAGACTTTAAAATTCAGACTGCGTGTGACGGAGGTTACCTCTAGTTCTTGCTAGTTGAGTCTCGTGAGGAGTCATTTCACGACTGTACTCGGGCTCTTTGATCATGAAATAAGGCCAAGAGTCCTTTCCAGTAAGCTCAGCTGTGGGGGTTACGCGAGGGAGCAGACGGAAACCGCACAGCACCGTGCCCACAACCCGGTGGGGACCCGGTGGGTCTTCTTTCCTCCTTCCTGCCTCCTCCTTTGCTTCTGAGTTATAAAAATGAAGAGTTAGAATAAATACCCTCTACTTAAGAAAACAGAGTCTGTGCCTTTTTAAAAAGAAAACAAAAGACCATGTTTTATTAGTGGGATGTTACTTGGAAGCCTTAAGAAATAACGATGTTTTTCCAAGTAGGAGGGGAAAGACGCAGAGCTCTAGGAGTTAAAGGGAAAATGATAAACATGTCAGAATTACTTCTTTATTTCTATTTTTCATCTTTGCCATACAGCTCGGTGGACGGTGAGGTGCATTTTCCAGCATAGGAACTTTCCTTGGCCGAGGAAAGGCAAGAATAAATACTTTTCCTGGGATGAGTCCATTACCGGTGCCCTCTTTCCAATATTCTTCCAGATTGAAATTTATGCTTAAACGTCCAAGGGAGTGAGCAGAGACTGTGCCTTTCTAAAGCAAGCCTCTGCCGTGTTGTTTTGCAGTGAAAGTCGGTGCTCTTCTGTTTTCAGAAGGTGCACTGGGTTTCAGGACAAAGCGTGTGTGCGGCTGCCCTCGAGTCCACGTGATACGGTCACAGGAGCGAGGATACGGGTCCTGGCGGCTTCCTCACCGCCGCAGGGCCCCTCAGCCCCCAGGCTGCCCTTCTCCTTGCCCATCGGTGCGGGAGAGGCAGGCTGGATGGGCTTCCCCGGTAGCCCTGCAGGGAGGGGAGGCTCCAGACCACAGAATCGGGGCCTTCGGGGAGGCAGAAGCTCTGTTCGGGTGTTGCCTCTGGCCTCCTCCTGCCTCCTACTCCAGGCCGCCTTCAGGCTGACATCCAGGCCTTCCCGCCATGGTGGTCTTACCGCCCGCCTCCCCCTTCCCTGGGCTTCACTCAGGCCGGTCCTTCCACCGCCCCGCAGGTGAGCCAGGCCCCGCCCAGCTCAAGCTGCCGCTCCTCCAGGAAGCCTTCCCCCATCACCCCGCTCTCAGATCTCCTGTGCTCGACCCTTCCCAGTCTCCCCAGACGGAGTCCGTGGCCTCCTCCAGGACGCCAACCTCGGCCCATAGGCTGGATTTGAACTCTGCTGATTTTGTCTGTGTGAGGAAGGAGCGGGCCGGGGCTCAGGACCCCGGGAGAGGAGACAGGTGTCAAAGGGGGGCGGGAGAATATCATGTCCTGAATGCACGCAGCCCCAGGCACAGTACTGGGCACAGTCGAGGTGACAGACAAAGTGACAGACGAATGCTGTGCCACACGCCCTGACCCCAGGGGAGGAAGGGGTGACCCCCTTGCCCCATGACCTCGTGACTGCACCAGATACATACTATTTTTATGCCCACAGAAAGTAAGGAGAAATCTATTATTATATTTTTATGTTTGTAATACATATACTCTATTTCCAGAAAAGAACGCCTCCCGCTGACCGTAAAGGGATTATGATAAGGCTATTCATGTAGAAATCCTAACTGAGAGCCGTGTGGAAGGAAGGGACTGAAATTATGGCACCTTAGCTGATAGAATTATTACGATTATATATAGCTGGGGACCGGGGATGTGGAAGGCCAGGGCAGCCTGCCCCGAAACGGGTCGTATCTGTTGTTGGGGAGAAGTGGGGAGGGAGTGTTTAAAAACTAATAGTATTCGGCTATTGCTTCCGGGAGAAGAGGATCTCCATACATCGTGGTGAGCGGAGGCAGAGAGCGTCGTGGGGACATCGTGGGGTGTGGCTGGCTATGAGGCTTCGGGTGACCGTTGTGAGATGAGCGAGGCCCTTCGCTGAGGAGGTCGTGATGATAAATTCCGGCTTTCTTTTTCCATGGTTGTGTGGGTCATCTTGGAAATAATGTGGATGTGTCTGGGTCAATTTTCAAGTAGTAGTTAACTTTTCAGTGAGACCCCTGACTTGCTGACATGCCCCGCTGCTTGTGAAAATGTTCTGATCAGGGAACATACATTTCAGCAGGAAGGCGCTGCCTGTGGTCGTGGCCGCTCGGGGTCCCGGCTGCTGGAAACGCTGTCTCAGCACCTGCTTCTGAGATCACCAGGGGTGCAGGGAAGGGAGTGTGGAGAGCCACCCACGGGCTCTTACAGCTTCACAGGTGTGACCTCCGTCCCCTCTGCTCATAGACACTGGCCAAGTCAAGTCACATGGCTGTGCCCAGCTTCAGAGGGGAGCAGGGACGTGCAGACTTACCGGGGGCCCACAGGAGGGGCGAGTCCGAGCGTTCGTGGATGGCTTTAGTTTTGGCAAAGTGCCCTATACAGGAAGGCGCTTATTATTTGCCCTCAAGTGAATGTGGATGTTTCCCCTCATCAGGTGGCTGTGTTTGCGTCATAACAGAAACCTTGAACGCTAAGCGGTGGGGAGAACCTGCCGGATGCCCGAGTATCTCGTCTCTTCCAACAGGTCCGGCCCGTGAGATAGCAGGGACCCAAACCGAAGCCAGGGTGCGGCTTACTGTTATTGCGAGAAGTGTCACCTTGGGCTAGTTCCCTGTGGTCGTTGGTGGTTTGGGGAAGAGCAATGGGAAAGCTTGGGTCTGGGGGTCCTAGAGGAGGAGCACCGTGATTGATTAGTAATGTCTGACGTGAGAGCAGAAGGTGGGGAGCGGGAGCCTTGCCAGGCCTTCATCATCCTTGAGCGGCTGTGTCCCGCAGAGGGCTCCACAGTAGACGATGGGGGGGTCTGGAGACACCACCGCGGGACGGCTCCCTGCTCCCCTCCTTCCAGTGTGCATTCCAGAGCCGGCCTGTACTTCTAAAGCCTCCTTCTGTCTGCACAGCTCCTAGAGCAAAGTGCCTTTCTTCAGTGGCCCAGCCCGACGTGGCTTCTTCATCCTCCTGTGGCCCTACCAGGGAACACATCTTTCTAGACACCCAGGGAGCAAGCCATTTTCTGAGTTTCCACAGGCTATCCAGAAAGGCTATTAAAGAGCTCGCCCTGCCAGTTCTTTCCCAAAATACCCACTCCTACTTTTAAAACTGGAGGATTATATAATTCTTAAACTGGCCTCACCCATTTCCCTTCTTGCATCGATGCCACAGCTGTCACTGTGTGGTTAGGACCTCAGGAAGCCCTGTAGAAACACAGGACTTGAGATCGGTGGCCTCGTGAGCTGGGAAGCTGAGTCCACCTGCAGCCGGTTGGGCCTCGTTCAGGACGACGTTCACTCTGAACGATGGTCCCGATGCCTTGCCAGGCCCGGCTTGCCTACGTTCCCTTTCTTCAGGCGGCCGGTGGCTTTGGTTCCTAAACTGCTTTCCCTCTGGCTTCTCTGCCATGTGCGTCCCCGTCTTGGTCATGCCAGGATGAGCCCCGGAGTGAGCGCCCTGGCACGGGCCCCGGGCGCGGCCTAGACACCCTTCCTCCCTCTCTGGAATGACCAGTTTGAATGGCGTGCAGGAATTTTTTAGCCTGCTTTATTATTTTTAGGTCTCACACCGAGGGAGGGGCGGGAGTGAAGGAACGTTTGCTAGGCACTGCTGTGCATTAGGCCCGAGCAAGGCACCGCGTGGGCAAGATTCCGTGAGTCCTCACAACGCACCTTCAGATCTGCATTTCCACAACCTTATTTTGTGGCTGAGAGACCGAGGCTTGGTCCAGTGGAATGACTCGGTCCCTCGGCCCCGTTAAGGGAGGGTCAGGACTCGAAGGCACGTCGGAAACCTCTGGGCTTTCACAGTGTCCTGAAGGCTGGACCGAGGGCATCCCGCACGGCCCAGCACGCCGAGGGGGGAGGGTGGACCTTCGGCCCGCCTTCCTCTTGCTCAGTGCTCCTCCTTCATCCTTGTCTAAACTCACAGCTCCTGCTCCAGACCTTTCCAGAATGCTGCGGAGCTGGGCAAAAACATGCCACCTTTTTTCTCTGTGTGTGTCTGTGTCTCTTTTCCCTGATTGATTTTCCTTTGTTTAATCTGGAATTCTCTTGGGCAGTGGTATCCCGTGGTGGTGCTGTTACCCAGACTGGTTGGAGGAAAGTGGGCAGTCTGTGCCTTATAAATACCGTGAGTCACATGTCTTCCGAACTGCCAAGAATATTCATGCAGGACCCAAGTCTTTCTTCCGTTGGCCCGCATCGATTTCCCAAGGACGGGTGGAACACTGCATCCTTTGTACTCACGGCTTCTCATGCTCTCCTGGGGTCTCGTCTTAGGACCTCGGTTGTCCGCAAGTCTCTTTCTTCGCAGCCTCCCCGAACCACGGGTCGATCACCCGCTGGGGGGAGGGCGGTGGGTCTCAGCAAGGGGTGTGGAGGTAGGAGGGCCGTCTCGGCCCCTTCCTCGCTGCATGAGTTTGATCATCTCCCTAAACTTCCCGAGCCTCAGTTTCCTTGTCTAGAGAATGGGGTGATGATAGTTGGTAAAGGCATAGGCTATAGAAGCTGGTGTGTCTGGACGTGCCTCCGGAGGCGTGAGGACCAGGTGACTTCGGGCAAGCCCCTCACCCTCGCAAACTCCGTCTTCTCACCTGTGGAGTGGAGATTATAATAGTACTAACCCGCGGGGCTGCCGCGCACGGTACACGAATGAAGACATGGCCGCACTCAGGACAACCGTAGGCACGTAATAAACGCTCAATAAAAGCTGACTGTTACTAGTGTGTTGTTATCCAGCTGACAAGATTGCAGCGAGCTTCCGATACACTAGTGGTGCGAGAGCGTCTGAGGATGGAGTTTGGAAGGCAGCGAGTACCTCGAAATAGTTCACTTTGGTCTTCATCGCAAGGACGTCAAGCCTTCCGGAAGGCAGCAGTTAGAAAGGGACTGTTCCATTACTGGAGTTCCACTCAGCCAACCTTTCCTGAACGCCTCCTGCGCCCCAGGCTCTGTGCCGTTGCTCAGAATGCAGAAGTGAACTTCGCCCATCCCCCGGCCCCTTGGATGGCGCCGTCCCACGGGGGGAGGGCGGCACGGGGGAGACTTGTAGTCACGAGGGGCGTGGGAGCACACACTCTCCCCACCTGGTTGTGCTTGGAAGGTTCGATTTCTGTTTTGTTCCCAGTGGTTTCATCTAGCAGTGCTGTGAGTGATGGGAGAGGTGAGCAGAGGCCGGGCTATCAAGGGTCATGCTGAGAAGCTATGACCCAGAGGTGACGGAGAGCCACAGAGAGTATGAGAAGGGAGCAGGCACGAGTGCATGTGTATTTTTGGAAGATGGCTCTGGCAGCCACATAGGTTGGGTGGAAGGAGGCAGATAAGGGCAGGAAGACCAGCTCGGAGGCTTTCTCCAGCAACCAGGTGAGAAGAACAGGGACCCAAACTAGGGGGACAGATCCTAGAGGTCTATAAGAGATAAAGTAGACAGGTTTTATCCAAGAGGACGGGCTGACGGGCTGCTGCTTAATCGAGGTGTGAGACGGGAAGGTGAGTGGGAGTGAGGATGAGATCCTTGGGAGGGAAGAGGACCACTTACATCCCCTTGGGTCTCCTTTCTCGCCAGGGCATTTTGTCCCATGGGCTGCCTTTCCCATGGCCAGCATCATGGAGCAGAGCTGGGGCTGAGCAATGGGGAATGAACTCAAGGTTTAGCTCTGGGTGGCAAATCCTAAAAAGGGGGGTTCTGAGGGAAGTCTCCATGTGGGCCTTTCCGTCTCACCTTGGGGTTGGAAGGGATGAGGCAAGTCAGGAGTTCTGGGAAGCTCTCGAGTTTCCTAGAGCCCCCATATTGGAAGACAACCATTGGCCGTTGGGCACAAGAAGAGCGATGTAGCCAGTTTCCTTGTCCTGGTCATAGCAGCTTGAGACGCTGGTCCAAGGACTGGACTGTGTTTCATCCTCAAGTCAAGAGCAAATGAAAGTGTGCCAGCGTGTCCAGATCCTTACCTGTCTCTGATATTTAGTGGATCTGACCGAGCCTAAGGAAGCATCCAGTTGGCTCTGGCAGAAGCTCCCTGGCCCTCCTTGTACACAGCTGCCCTCACTGGTGTTGGGTTCCCCATCAGTCCAGGGCTGAGCCCAGGGCCTTGCTCCCTGCAGGCCCTCAACGCGGGGCTCCTGGCCGGGTGCCTGCGTCCCCCTGCTGCCTGCCTCTCGGGGCCCCCGCCTCCGAAAACTTGGAGGAAGGGAGGGTGATTGATGTTTGCAATGACGGCACGGTGTTTTGACGGTCTTCTTCAGTGTGCAGTCACAGCTCCAGCCCTTTCCAAGCCAAACCCAGCCGATGCCAGGCATCAGGTCTCTTAAATGGGGGCCGAGGTCCCCTTGGTATGGTATCGCCAGGCTCCCTGTAAACGCCCGCCGACTGGCTCTCGCGGGGACTCTGTTTGCGCAAGCCCCTGCCTCCCGCCCTGGATTTTCCACAGGAAGGACATGAGAGATTGTGGCCAAGCCCAGAGCAGAGAGCTCCGATCTGACGTGAGCCGTGTCAGCACCGGGTTTAAAGCAGCCGCTTGCCCAGTGGTGACGGACACGACAGGGGCTCAGTGTTTGTCGACGCGAGCGCAGCTGCTTGGCTCACGGTCTGGGTTTATTTCCTCCGCTCTTGTTGTTTGTGGCAGAAAATGAGGACATTTCCAGTTTGAGCGTCTCCCTCCCCCTGACGGGGCACCATTTGGTTTCTGCGCCTTGATCGACTTCCATCTGCTGTCATACAGGGCACCTTACCCTCCAGGTTTGCAAACAGATGGTCGGGCCTGAGAGCCAAGCTGGGGGAATCATCGAAGGCAGGGAGAGCGTGGCGCCGGGAGTCGGGGGCAGACTCCAGGGCTGGCCGAGCTACCGGCTGATGGTGGGACCCCAAGACAACGGCTTGCTCCCTGGGCCCTGCAGTCCGGCACATCAGCACCACAGCAACACCCCGGGAGCCTTTCTTGCACCAATCCGAGTGGAGGAGACCAGGTTCCCAGAGGGAAGGGGGGAGAGCAGTGTGTGTGAGCGCCTGGTGGAAGTGAGAGTGTGCCTGTCTTTACGCCCTGGGGAGCGTGGCCCGGGGGTGTTCCAGACGTTCGCATGTGTTAATCCCCGTGCAGTTGAGTACAAGTCTTTGCGCTGGTGACAGCCAGCTGCAGACACGCTTGGGTTCCCCAGAGGGTTGGCAAACTTCTATCTACCTGAGTGGGGGCAATGGTGATGACTCCGCCAGCCGGGGGAGTCCGTCCTCATCCCAGGGCCAGAGTTACTCAGGATCCTGCCGGCAGCCACAGAGGCCTCCTGCTGCGGCCCCTTCGGGACTTCTTGGTCCCGGGGCCGACCCTCCACGAGGCCTCTTCCTCCCCTGGACCCTGGAGACTCGGTGCCGTGTCCCCTCCTGTGACCCTCACACCCCCCGCCGTCGGCTGGGGTCCCCTGTTCTGAGACTAGACGTGAGGAGGCGCTTGTTTCCCATCTTAGCTCTTACCGTCTGGGTGAATCTGAGCAGCGGCCTGTTTCTGAGACAGAGCGAGGTGGGGAGCTCAGGGAGCTGTCTATCTGGGCTCAGGGGCAGCTGCCTCCCCAGGGCAAAAGGGTGGTGCAGCCCAGCCTTCTTCACGGTTGGCCACGTGCACCCCCCGCAGGACTGATGTGGGAGCTCCCCCGCAGCCCCCCGCCGCGTACCCCAATCTCGCCACCAGGGAACTGCATGGCAGGGGAGGAGCAGGGCTGCGATTTGGCCCTGGGAGTGCGGACCACGCCAGCGAGAGGCCTGGTGGAGGTGACGAGCTCCCTCCTGTTGGAGGCCTTCTGTCTGGGCTGGAGGTAGTGGTGGGGTTTCGTCTTGCTTAGCGACTCAGGGGAGCAGGGCCGTGAAGGCCCGTGTGGGGTCCCTGGGAAAGGACGCGGTGTTTGCTTAGTGATATCTGCCAGGCGCTTGAGAAGGGGAAGCGAGGGATGTTTGCTTTGCCTTTGGCTGACTCTGCCCTGCTCACGGCTCCGGCTCACCCCACCCCTCCTGCTGGTCTTCTTTGCTCACGTTCAACCTCCTGTCGGCCTCTGGAGGCCCATGGCCTTCTCTCATCTGGGCCTCAGAGTCTCACCTTTCAGGCTTTTGGTTGAAACGGCCGCCAGGCGAGTCGCCGTGGTTGGAGTCTCAGCTGTCATCCCTGGAGCCCTCGGGGATCCTGCATGTTGCTCCTGTCCTCTCCTCCCGAGGCCCGAGTGGACATTGCCCAGTGGACTCTGCTGCACACAGACCACGGCCTCCCTCCCCATGGGCGCCAGGGCTGTCTGTGTCCCCAGGCATCGCGCCATGACCTGGTGCATCGGGAATTTCTGGGCTCTGTGGCCATCGGGGGTGGGAGAGGGGTCTGCACCAGCCTCCCCCGCCCCACCCTGACCACCCTATTCTGCAGCCTGGCCCAGCTCTCCTCAACATAGCGGCGTGCCGTTTTAGCGTGGCTCACCCCGCTGGTGTGTAGTTCGCGGAGAGCTTGAAGACCATTTCTACGTGCGAAGGACTCGCCGTCTTTCACCTTAGGTTCTTCTGGGGGAAGGTGGGTGCTCACGTGCCCCGTTCCTGTGTGGGAAGCTGGCCTTTTGGGGGCTGATTCAGTCGGCCTGCTGCTCTGGCCTAAAAAGTGAGCTCCCTGGACTTAGGGAAGGAGCAGCTTGGTCCTACTGTAGGTTCAGGTCTTATCAGTTTGAGTTGGGATGAATGATGTTCTGGAACATTCTCCAACTAGCTGTTACCAGAGAGCCTGAGTAAAGTGGCTGCATTGAGCCCCACGTGTAGCACGTGGGCACAGTGTCACTAGGCTGTGTGTGTGTGTGTGTGCACATGTGTGTGCAGCCTCACTGAATATCCCTCAACAAACCTACGGTGGCAGTGCCTTCAGTCTACAGATGAGGAAACCAAGGCTCAGGGAGGGTGGCCGATGTGTCTAAGGGCACATGCTGGGAGGTACCTGAACCAGGATTAAAACATACAATTCCCAGCTCCAAGGCACCAGCCTTCCCCCAGCCTCTGCACGGCAGGCATTATTTTCTTCTCTTATTCTTGGAAATGTTAATAAGAATTTCCAGGACAGGGCTGGGCTGGGAAGGCCTCTGTCTGACCTGCTATTTAAACCACTCCAAATGCAGAGAGCCAGCCAAGCCACAGCTCAAATGGCCAGGGTTCAAACAAGTAAGCAGGGCTGTTGTGCCTTCTCATTAGCGTCTGGGACGAGGACAGAAAGAAGAGAATCAAAGTCCCCACCAGCCGTCTCACCTGGAGCTAAGCCACCAGCCTCGTGGTGTCCCCTGGGTCAGGGGCAGAGTGGCAGGACATATGGGCGACCCTGTGGGCCTTGAGAATGCTTCCCTTTACCCAGTTAAGGGCCTGCAGACAGCCCCCTGCCTCGTGAAGCCAGGCTCCCAGCACCCCGACCAGCGCAGGCTGCCTGGGGGTACGCTTGGGTCCTTTGTGGTCCAGCAGCTGGAACATTTATATGAAAGGGAAGAACCCTGCACCCGGCCGTCCTCCCGCGTATGGCATGCGGACACTCACCTTCTAGACTCCTGCCCGTGGTCGCAAACTTCACTGTCTGTCCATCCTTCCTTCCCCAGGAAGACCTTCTGATCACCTTCATTCCTCTATGCTCGACCAGCTACCTTCTGGGAGCTCAGGCTGCCCTGTGCACAGCAAGGGAACCGGAAAGATGTAGGGTCCTGCCTTCGAGACTTGACGTTTTACCTAATAGTACGTTTCCTCCAGATGCTGCACGTTTGCCTTTATTCCCAAAGTGCATTTGCTGTCGAGTTACCAGTGGGGCACGTGGGCTGTGTCTTTGGGGCTGTCTCTGCATATCAGTCTTTGTTCCCGTCCCCCCTGCAGCCTCCTGGGTGCATAGGAACCGTTGGTGGCCCTGGGCGCCAGGGTAGAGGGTCACTTAGTATGGCCTGGTGAGCCCCACGAATGTCACTCAACACTAGGCGGTGATCGTGAGGTCTGCCCCGGCGGTGACTCTGAGCCCTGACCTGAGGCAGGTGATTAACTCAATTCCCTGCAGCCGGGCTGAGAGAGAGAGAGAGACAGAGACAGAGACAGAGACAGAGACAGAGAATGTGGCCCTGCCCCAGAGGCCATCGGCATGGAACTGAGAGCACTGGCCTGTGAATACAAACCACGGTACAGCAAGACGGCCTTCAGCCCAAAGACAGTGATCCCAGAAGACCTTGAAAAACCTGTCCCCTGAGAAATCCCCCTGCAATAGGCCCACATATGAGAAGGGGAGCTGGTGCTCTGCCGTTGAGACTCAGGGAGGCGGCCTCCACGTAACTGAGACTTGGAGGAATTTGGGCAACAGCGGGGGGAGACTAGTGTGAGCTCTCCCTCCGTCCCCCCCAGAGCCGCTGGATCTCTCAGCTGGCAAGTTCATTTCTATCAGGTCACCGTCGGGCATTTCCACAGTAAATCGGAATCGCCCCCTCCCTCCTTTGCGGTCTCTAGAAGGTTGAAGCAGGGATCTACACCTGCATCAGAATCCCAGCTAGACAGAGAGGCCCCGCGGAGATGTTCGAATGTGAGGCCTACCGGAGAAAGGCATTTCCCGACCAGTTTTTTAAAAAAGAAATTCATACAAAGAAGCATGTTGGTTTGCCCCGAGACTTCCTGAGAACACCAAGTACCAGAATCTGGAAATGAAAGTTCTGGTCCAAATATCAAACCGTCCAAAATAAGTAAGGCTATAAACAATTTGGATAATTTGACCACTGAGCTTGATTTGAAAGACGCGGATTGAACAGCAGAAGCAGAGCTTGCTAGTAAGAGAACCCACCTGTCACCGGACTACCCTTTCGTGTAGATGGAGGTTTTTCTGGGATTGTCACTAGGTGGTCCTGAGCCCCTTTGTGGATTTCCCACATGGGGTTTTCTACAAGCAAGGCCTGGCCGACTTAGATCCGCAGGGAAGAACACCCGTAGCTTGGAGACGCCCTTCCCCATCCTGTGCTGTGGGTCCTGGGGTTACAGCTGAGTTCGGAGTAGGTCTCCCCTGGCCTGGTCTTTAGGGACGTACCAACGGCCCCCACGTGTTGGTGCCATTTGAGTCTGTGAGCCAGGAACGGGGCGGAAATCTGGAGACTGGGACTGTAGTCTGTTCTGGATTGCACATCCTGATGGGGGCAATGACCCGCCCCTCCCTCCCTCCACAGAGGGTGGTTTGCGTTCTGAAACCCAAGGGCTCCGTGGCCAGGAGCCCACGCTCTGTGCCAGCAGCGGAGCTGAAGCACAGCCGCGGGGGCTCCCGGCCTTGTCTGCTCGGCCGGTGCCCTGCCCTGCCCTGGGGACACCCTGAAATCCCCACCATTGCCCACACCCCTGCCTTTCCCGCAGCTCCCAGAGGTCGAAGGGCATGTGCTCCCACCGGGGCGCTTCCCACCAGCTCTCCCACCGCTGGGATTCCTGACACGGGCACAGCCTCCTGTGGTTTCTGACCCGCCTGCGGACACTGCTGTTTGTCCACGGATGTGCCGGGGACGGAGCGGCCTGCACCTGCCGCCCTCACTCATTCCCCACCTCCCAACCCCCTTCGGCTCCTGCTGCCCCATTGCCACCCTTGCTGCCCCACTGAGGTTCTTTTCTCAAACATCACCGACGCTGTCCATCCTTCCAGAACACCCTGCCATGTTTGGAACACTGTAGATCAGCTGTTCTCCACCGTGTTCCGTGGAACCCTAGGATTCCCACAGGTTTCTTGGGGGGTTTGAGAAGAGGAGGGAGCAAACCGTCCACGCTCCACTTTCGCTGTAGCGCCTCTGTTCCTACCTGTGCTCACAGATCAAGGTGGGAGACTGGATTTGTGTCCCCATGAAATGCTCCTCCCTCTTGGCCCCACAGAGACCCCCCTCCCCGCCCCCGCCACGGGAGGCCCGCTCCGGGAGAGTGCACGGCTATCCAGGGAGCACTGGGGTTTTGTAGGGAGTGTGGACGGCGGTCTGACCAGCGCTTCCTCGATGGCCTTTCCCCCAGTCCTGCGGGGCACGGACCCCTCGCTGACCTGCAGGCTGTTGCCTGTAGTCCTCAGCCTGTGATGAAGGGTGGTGTGTGTGCGCGTGCGATCCCGTGTGTCCTTCTGACGGGAGCCCGGGCGCCAGAGGGTTTGGCCACTTCTGCCTCGCGGTCTCTCGTGGGCGGGTGTCCTGGGCTGGGCTGCAGGCTGTTCACGCTCGGGTCCGCCCCTGCACTTGCTTTGTTCGACAGGCCCATTTGTCACTTACTCAGCATCTGGTGATCCATTTCTTTCTCATCCGTCCGTCGGCACCAAAGCACAACACAGATTTCACAATCAGTGTAGAGCGCCCGCCCGGAGCTCACGGTGCTGCCTGTACCCACGGCTTTTCATCTCTTGTAGCGTTGGGCCGAGCTCGGGAGGGAGTGAGAGCCAGGACTAGGACGTCCCCAAGGGGTCCCTCTGGTTCTAGAACTGGGGTTTCTCGGACTCCCTGTTCTTTCTGAGGCCAAGGCCCATCTTGGGGGCCTTGGAACTCCTAGGGCCAAGCACGGTGCCCTCCCTCGCACCCAGGGCAGCGTGGGCAAGGACGGGGCCTTGCGGAGTGGCCTTTGGAATGGCTGTCTTTATTTTATTTTATTTTTAGTCGTCTCTACATCCCACATGGGGCTTGAACTCGCGACCCTGAGGCTGAGAGCTGCATATTCCACCAACCAAGCCAACCTGGTACCCCAGGGATGATGTCCTTCGCTTCTCTCAGGAAATTCCCTGTGTTTGATTTCTTCCATCTTGTGAGCCCTTTGGGAGCTGTGTTGACTGAAAACAAAATTGTCTTTACATTTTAGCTCTGTTACGTCCTCAGGACGCTTTGGGCTGAGTAATGCCGCTCGGTAATGGGCTGTGGCAGAAGAGGGTGACCTGGCTCCCGCCGTGGTCTGCTGCCTGCTGGGCATGTCGGTAGTGTCCTTGGACACTCTGTCTCCTCTTCTGTAGAATGAGGGCGACAACATCCGCCTTGTAATCGTTGTCGTGCAGCATTTGGGAGTGTTCTATGCACTAACCAGGAGCTGGGCCCAGCACCGGTCCCTTCCGGTGTTCGCGTCTAGGGGGACATCAATCCAGACACAGAGCACGGGCAGACCGTGATGCTTCGCTTTGAGAACCCCTGGTCTCGGGGACAGTGACCCCACTTCCCACCCAGAGGAAGGGAGGTGGGGAGCGGGTGGCCGTCAGAGCACTCTCTGTGTTTGCCCCAGGGAGGGGGTGGAAGGAGCCTTCTGTGACGCGCTGAGGTGTAGGCAAGGTGGCGAATGACAAACTGGAGCTCCCGGAGGCCCCATGGGGAGAGTTTCAGAAGGAGCAGGGCGCAGCTGGGGGCAGGGCGGGGCAGGAAGCTGGTGAACAGGCCTTTCTGGAAATGTCTGCAGGTGGCAATGCAACGCAGGAAGCACCGTGGGTTCAGTGGCCACAGCGTTTCCCAAGCCATCCATCCCGCGAGTCTCCTGCGGGGCACGGGACTGTGGGGCAGCGACGCAGGATCTCGGGGACAAGGAAGTGGAGGCCTGGACTGAGCGTGGCACTTCCAGGATCACGTGGCAGGCAGAGGGTGGGGGACCCCGACTTCTCTGAGCTGGGGTCCCAGCAGGAGCCGATGGACAGAGGGGCCGGCGGGCACTCCATACACTGACGACTCCCAGTTCGGCCAGAGTGTCTGGCTTTCCCAGCTCCCTGCTGTCTGTCTCTTTACAGGGACCCAGTTCAGGACGCCAGAGGGTTTCACGGTAGGAGAGCATGACGGTGAGGGTTGGGTGTCCCCGGGCCGGCCCCTGTCACAGCCCGCTGTCCCTGCTCTCAGAGGGTCTCCAGGTGCAGCTGCTGGCCACAGGGCTATTTGAAGCGCGGCAGTGCCAAATTCCTTCCCCCGCCCTCTGCCGCCCCTCAGAACGGTGGATTTGGACGTGGGGTGACAGCGAGGGCCGGACAGAGATAGCAGGAACCTGTCGCGAACACTTCCCATCTCCTGTCGCTCACACGGCTCCCGTGTGCAGCGCCACCGGGTCCGGCCCAAGGGGCAGGAATGTGTTCGCAGGCGTGACGGCGGATGCCTGGCACGTGGCGTGCAGGAAACGCGTGGCCACGCCGGCCTGCTTCTGTGTTGCAAGATCAGGCTCAGAAACCTTGCCCTTTCCACATTTAGCAACATTTGCACGGGCGTGAACTTATATTATTACAGTCACGGTCATGACTAATTCTCCCTTTGATCTACGCTGCCCGTGAGTTACCGTGTCAGACGCGACGGGTTTCTGCAGCGTTGGTTTAAAGTAAACCGTGTGTGTGTGTGTGTGTGTGTGTGTGTGTGTGTGTGTGTGTGGCTTCTTATCATCCTGAAGTGTTTTTATTTTTCAAAATTAGGGATCTATTTGCATTTTCAAAGATTATGTTTCTTGGACCAAGAAATATTTTGAATCCTTACTAGAGAGAGAAAGACAGCAAACAGATTTCCTCGTGGGGCATTCAGTGGGGTTAGCCACAGCGCCCCCCTCTTCTCCCCAACCTTACCCTGTCTACGTCACTTCCCTTCAGTCTTGCAAAGCTACCCTAAGTTACCCCGATTCACCAGGCCTTCGTACCTACGGTGCCCCCTGCCTGGAATGTCCCGTGTCACAGGGGACTCCCTGGTAAAGTTCTACTTGTATTTCAAGGCCCAGAGCAAGCGTTCCTTGAGCACCTCCATCTTTTTGGGGGGATGCATTGCTTTTTCCTCTCTGTCCCTTGGCCTTCTCATCACACCATCCGTCGTTATGTTTCTCACCCTGTAGAGGGGCCGGTAGTGTTCCAGGCTGCCTCCTTCAGTAGGGCCCGGGACGGGACCTGTGCTGAACATCCCCTCACTCACTCCTTTGTTCGCCCATCATGTTCTGGGGTCCTTTGAGAGGCCAGTGCCTGTGCTGGGCTCCTGGACTAGAGAGTAAGACTCAAGGCCCCATGCTGCCCGCAAAGAGCTCACCAGCACGCAGAGACAACGCTAGGACCTGTGGCACAGCTGGCGATACAGATGGGCTCAGAGAGCGGCATGAACCACTGGACCGGGTGGGGGGGTGGAATCAGGGAGGCTTCATGGAGAACATGGACTGGTGCAAAGTCCTGAAGAACAAGTAGGACCTTCTCGGCAGAGAAGGGCGAGTCCCTCATCCCACTGACGCCTAGCCCACGCACAGACAGCATGGGGGCGCCATCAATATTTGCTCAGCCGTGACATTCGTCAGGTCCTGGGCCGGGGGCATAGGTCAGCGCCCTGCATGGCCACCCTCACCCTCCCAGCCCGTGCTTTTCTGGCCCATAGAAGCGTCCAGTTTATCTCGGGTGTGTGGAACCCCCAGCCTGTCTCCGGGTGGTGCAATCTACAGGGCGTCCGCAAGCCTGGAAACAGATGACATTACTGTAATTTTCTACGTTGAAGATGTCTGTGCAGACATTGCATACGTTCCCCTGCGTTTCCAGGATTGGTGGACACCCTGGATTTCTGTAGGATCCCCCTTCCTTAGGGACCCTGGGGCATGTGCTGCACCCCACCATGACCTTCCTTGTCCTCCTCTCTTCCTCTCCGCCTCACTGTTGGCCAGCACTAGTCTAGACAGAGCAGAGCCTTGCCCCATCTGGAAATACGGAGTTTTTTTCAAAAAACATAATAAACTTTAGGTGAAAACGGAAATATCGACATGCTTATTTTTAAGTGTCCTTTTAAAATGTGAAGTCCCTTCGTTGGTTGGGAAACGTCAAAACAGGTCATCTGTAACTTGGTTTGCTCAAAAAGGGAGGCTCATACTTGATATATTTAGAGAAGAGAGAGAAGTGATTTTTCATGTTGTTTCTCTATTTTTCTTTTTAAACCAAAAAGAGTTGGAAAACTTCTCCGTTCTCTCCACTGCTGGTGTATTTTCCTGGCCCCACAATGCTGGAACAGCCTTCTGTCTCCCAAACCCAAGAGTTAAATACACGGAGCTTAGTTCAGCCTTGAGTTTTGCTTCTCTAAGAGAGAAAAAGCCGCTTTTCGGGGCTGGTGTTGGTATTTGGGGAGCAGGAAAAGGCCTTTCTCTACGGGAAATTAAGGCAGTGATTTAAAAAAAAAAATTGCTTTCACCAACCACCAGCTATCCCTGCAGGTTGTCCTTTTTTATCCACATCTCCCCAAAGCATTAGCGAGCATGGCAGAAATTTTCCAAAAGTTTTACGAAGAAGAAGATTTGATGGCCCACTTCGTACGAAACGGCTTGAAAACCATTCTCCAGCATGTCCGTGTGCCATCATTCCTGTGTCCTCAGTGTCCAGCCCTCCCAGGTCCTTTCTCTTTCCTTTCCCGGCCTGGGCATCCTGTGTCGTCCCCAGCAAACCCAAAGACCTCCCAGCTGCGTCACCCAGAGCAATTTGGTCTGGGGTCAGCTTCCACACACAGATTTTCATTTTCCAGCCAACACGGTTTTCAACAAAGGGCAGTTACCAGGACCACGGCTGTAGAGAATTCTAAATACTAATTTTACAACAAGTCAGAATAACGGCGTGGTATTGTAAGGACCAAGCAGAACAGCCCCAGAAAACTTTCTGATCCCTGGCTGCATCGAGCCCTAGTCAAGAAAGGTCATTTCTAGTCTCTGTCCAGCCCGCAGCTCCCAGCCTCCAGGGCTGGCCCAGGAATCAGCCTCCCTGACCTGGGGACAGACCCAGCGGTCCCCTTCGGTCTGCAGTCCTCAGCTGTGTGTGGTCTCAGGGATGTGTTTGGCCCTTGCTGGGTCTCAGAGCCCAAGACTCAGTGAGGTTGCTAACATCCCAAAGTGGGGCTTGGATCCTTGGGGATCCTTCAGGCACCTGTGCCACCCAGCAGGACTGCCTTCCAGAAGCAGCAGGGCTTTGACCAGGACTCTGAGAAGCTGTGGACCAGGGTGGAGTGTGGCTGCACCAGAGTCAAGTGTGGCAGACAGACAGACAGACAGACAGGGTGCCAATGAAATGCTTGGAGAGAGATGGGAAGGGTGTGGATAGTGAGTCACATGGTGAAGAACCAGGCGAGCAGAGGGTTCCCTGGGCGCCTATGGAAGGTCCATTTCAAGCGTCGAGACCCAGAAGAAGAGCAGCGTTTCTCTCGGGCAGCCTGGGACGGAGTGCTTTACCCATGCTGTCCTCACACCGGCCCCCGAGAGGCCCCTGGAGCCAAGGAAGGTCGGGGCTGCCCGGGGCCATCCAGCCAAAGCTCAGACCCAGGGCCAGAGCTCACATCGCAGCTGGAGCTGGTGTGCATCTTGCCTCCAAGGACTTGCCACTGGTTTTCTGGAACTCTTGTGCCAGATACTGTCTGACGATGTTTTCCTCCTTCCCCACCCGCCCTCCCCCAGGAGGAAGCGCCTGGGTATTTTGGAGCATCTAAACCAAGCATTCTTGCATTTATTTTGGGACGTTATTAGTGCTCATTTCATTTCATTCAAGACACCAGCTGGCAGGAGCCGAGCTGCCCCGGCTAAGCTCCCGGTAGACACAGAGCTGTTCACGGGGCCCCACTCCACTGCGAGGGCTCACCTTGCACCCTGAAGACTGCCCCGTGCTCACGGAGGTCCCTCAGCGCCCTTCTCTGTGCTCTCTGTCCGGGCATGCCATCTCTGCAGCCTTCTTCACCGAGACCCCCCTTCTCCCGCCGGGCTCTACGCTCTGTCTCCTCCCACTGGCCCAGCTCGTGTCCTCTGTGCTGTGGCCGGCCACCATCTCTGCTCTGCGGCTCCGGGCCCCTGCCCCTCTGCTCGCCCCAGCCCTGCCCCTCTGCTCACCCCAGCCCTGCCTCCGCTCGAGGCCAGCTGCAGCGCGACCTCCCCGCAGGCCCAGGTGTCTTGGCAGGAATGGCTTCCCCGGGCACATCACCTGGTTCCTCTAAGTGGTGCTTTCTCTTGGGCATTTTTCTGTGATTCTCGCCCACCTCATGGGTCGGTAGGCCCCGTAGGGCAGAACCCCCACATGCCCTGTCCTTGTTCCTAGGACATGCCCCAAAGGCCTCTCTTCGGTGGCAACCAATATTTATGTAGCTCTTCGAATTCAGAGTGCTTGTGTGTTATCTCTTTGGAGGTGAGGTGCGAATTCCCATTTTACAGAGGAGGACACCGAGGCTCGAATGTGCTGGGCAATGGCACTCAGGGACTCGGCTAGGAGGGGACAGGGTGAGTGTCGATCCCGGGCCTGCCTGGCTCCGGCACACGTGCTCCCCACTCCTACCCTGCTCTCCCTGCGCATCCCAAGTGCTCTGTGCGTGTTTGGTGCCTCGGTGTCGGGGAGCTCCGGTCGAGGGTACTCTGCACCGGGGTCAACAGTACCCGGCACTCGGGAGCTGGGGCTGCCCTGAAGCTTCTTGGCTTGTAGCTGGGCCCTCTGAAAGGGGACAGAATGGAAGTGATGGAGGGGGGTTGGGGCTTTGGAGGCTCGTAGGAGAGGAGGGAAAGCAGCTGGGGGCCTGAGGGAGCAGGGGTCAGCCACACTCTCGGAGGTAAGCGGTGCCCCAGCCCGGAGGCTGGATACTGCTTCTCTGCAGTCAGCAGGGACCGCATTCCCAGCGCCAGGTCAGGAGCCAGGGCCCCGCGCGTGTGCATGCGTGTGTCGGCGTGTGTGCATGTATGTGCATGCGCGTGAGTGGGTGTGCTCCTGTGTATGTGCGTGTGTGTGTCTCCACTGCACTCTAGACCTGAGCACGAATGAAGGACACAGACGAGGGACGTTTGTCCCAAGTGGGGAGCCAGGTGTGGAGCAGAGGCCGTGAGCGTCTGGGACAGTCACGTGCCAGGCTGCCCGCCGGCTCCCTGCCCCTCTGCACCCCTGCCCCCCACCGGGCCTGCAGGGGTCAACACCCTCGAGTGGGGCGGGCCAGACCCCAGCCTCCGGGCCGCAGAAGGGTGACCTCGAGCAAAGGGTTAGGCTGTGCTGCGGGGGGACACGGCCGGGGGAGCCACGCTGTGTGGATCTTCATGGCCCCCGCCGCCCCCTAGTCTGCGTGGTAGGCTGGTCCCCGGGGTTTTCAAGGCCCCACACAGGCTGTACCGGAAACTCGTCCGGGGGCCCCTTGCAGGCGGGGGACAGGGGAAGGGTCCTGGCCTCGGGTCTCCCGCCTCCCTGCACACCGTATAGCCGTGGGGCAGAGCTGCCTGGGTGTGGCGCCTCACCCCTGCCCTCCCCACCGGCAGGCCTTTGACTCAGCCGACACGTATGCGGCTGCAGTGGGTCCGAGGCATTAGTCCTTGCGTCAGCCCTGCAGGGACAACGCCGCGAGCCCCATCCCACAGCTCAGGAAACAGAACCACAGAAAGACGGGAAGTGGTGGGTCTGAGTTCACACAGCTGGTAAGGGTGGGGTCTGCACCGGTGGAGCCTGGGGCCCCCCGGGCCACCAGGGAAGAGGAAATCAGAACACCCAATTCGGATAGAAGGGGGAAGGTGGAAAGGGGCATTCAAAGTTCAGAGGGGGCAGAGCTCCCCCAGCCCCAGAGCCTGGCCTTTCCCAAGGGGCCCAGAAGGGCAGGTGGGATCTGGGAGTGTGACCCTGGGGAGGCCAGGGCCACACAGCAGGAGCAGAGATGACCCACCCGCTTCCGTTCCCCTGAGTGAGTAGGGGGTCAGGACGGTGAATGGAGGGGCTCCAGGGCTGGGGGCACCCTGGGGTCCCTCTGAGCAGCCGGGCCCGACCCTGCCGGGCCTGCCATCTGTGTCACCGCCCCCCCCCCCACCAGGCTGCCTCCAGGACCGTGGCAAGACTATCTGTCCACATATTTGTTTGAGTTTTCTGGAAGCTCCTTGAAGTTGGAATGAAGTACGTGCCTGGTGGTTGGGACATGGCCTGGCTTCCGCAGCGCAGCCCAGGAGGTAAACAGGCCGGAGCCGCAGGGAGCTGCACGGGCCACACTGCCGGGATTGTTGGGGGTGCCAGCCAGAGGCACAGGGGCGGCCCTGGGTCCTGCAGCGCCTCAGTCTTTGCCCGGGTGCCCCGGCCGGGCCAGCCTGGGGGTGGGGGCCACCGGAGAGGGAGCCCTAGGGGGCCGGGCCAGGAAGCCAGAGATGTTTCATGTTACGTAGAAATACCAGCAGGCTTCCTGGAGGGGGCTGAGTCCGGTGGTCAAGGGACGGGCAGGCTGGAGTCCGCCCGGTTCCCCGCTGTGTGGTCACCCTGCCCCAGCTTCACCGGCCGACAAAGCGGCTCTCTGTCCTCACCAGCCCCAAGTGGAGGAAGACGGCTTTTGCTCTCCTAGAGCAGGGGGCCATGGCCGGGGGTCACTGGGGAGCCCCTTTCCTCCTCCTCGTGTCGCGGGGAGACCGTGTCCAGCGTGAAGGGGCCGCTGCAGCTCGGCTCCGGCTGGTGGTTGCCATGTGGGGATTGGGACCTGGGTGCCGACCTTTAGGTTTTCCAACAACATTGGAAATCCAGATATTTGTGTGAAATTTCTCAATTTTTGACACACTTAAAAATGCTTTGCAGGCCAGACGGGTTTCCAGGCTGCAAATTTATAACCTCTGCTCTCGGCCTTCAGAATCCTCGGCCCCCTGGGCAACGGTCCCCCGTGCCAGCAGGGGTGCAGGTGGGCTGGAGAGAAGGTTCCAGGCAAGAAGGGCATAATCCTCCTCCCAGTCTCCAAAACGGGCAGAAACTCTTCAATGTTTTTGGTGCTCGTCTGCCACCTTGGTGCAAATATACAGGCAGGAGGAGCGGGGTCTGACTTCCAGCACCCGGACCCCATTTCTCTCTCAGGCAGTTCCAGTCACACCTGGCCTGACCTCATTCTGCTGGTTTAGCTCATGAGGTCTGGCCACGATGAGGCTCTTCTTCCCACCCCTTCCCTTCTCTGTCCTCGGCTTCCTCCCTCACAGGTCCTGGGGGCCAGCAGTGCCCTCTCTCTGGGCGGTTCTGGCCAGTGGCAGGGCTGGGAGGCTGATGGCCGCCCAGTCAGGGAGGTTGGCCATATTGGTGGGAATTAACGGCAGCACAGCATCGGCAGCAAAGCACATGCTTTAGGATCTGGGTTCAACTCACAGCTGCCCCGCAAACTAGCCACGTGACCTTGAGACAGTTGCCCGTCTTCCCGAGACTGTCCCGTCTCATCTGTGAAGCGGGGATAGTAATTCCTTCCTGGGGAGATGGCTTCCGAGGACGCCGAGTGAGGGCCTAGCACGGTACCTGGTGAGCAGTGGGGGCTGGTCGGTAGCAGTGCATCGCCGTTTCCTCTGCGGTTGCGTTGGGAGCAGAAGCGGCAGCACCGGGTTCTCAACACCCAACTGCCAAACACACCCTTGGAACAGCAGGAAGCTGGATTCCATCCGTACCTGTTTGAAAGATGTTATTTCCATTTCTCGTTTAAACAAACCATGGTGGATCCAAGGGGAATGGATTACGCACAAAGTGGCCTCTCACGCCTGCCTGTCTACCCGGCCTCCGCCCTCCCACCAGGACCTTTCCTCTGGTCTCCTGGGTTCGCCGATTCATCAGTCAGCAAACACTGACCGAGCTCCAAGACTTGTTCCGCGCTCTCGGGGCGCCGATAGCCAGGGAGGCAGCAGATTGCTGCAAGGGTGGGGGCGCAGGGAAGCCCACGGTACTGGGGGGGCCAGGGCGGGTGACCCCGGGTGAGGCCTGAGAGGGGGGTCGGGGGGTGGAGACAGGAATGGAGAACAGGTGGATTCCTGAGAACCGTAGAGCCAGGGTGGGACAGAGGTGGGATACGGGCGGGCCAGCGAGGCCAGATTCCCGGCTATGGGAAGAGCTGGGAGGAGCCCGCGGGCCCCTGTAGGTGATTGGTGGATGCCCCCAGCTGGGAGCGAGCGCGGAGAAGCTTTGCTAGTGCGGCGAGACGGTGCAAAGTGACCTTTGCAATGGCGGCTGGACATTAGGTAGCGCCATCTGTATGTGATGATAGTGAACCAACTATGCGCCAGACGCACGCGGGATGTCTCCACTCAGTCTTCACGACGGCCCTATGGGGTAGGCTCCGTGATGGCCTGGCGTTCGGGTGACTGTGTTGGGGGTCAGACGTGTTAGGTGACCGACTGGTCCAAGGTCTGCAGCTAGCGCTTAGAGTGAGTCTGACTCAAGAGCCCCCTTCCCACCGTGTCAGGCGCTTGTCCAAATACCGTTTATTGAGCACCATTTAGCTGCTGTGGATTTACAGTCAGGGGCGTCTGCCTCGGGTGGGCTCTGATCGCCTGCACATGGACAGGTGGCTGAGGGGGATGCCCGTTCTGGGCTGGTGGTGCGGGCGGGCGCAGCCAGAGCATGGTGGGAAGGCTGGGTGTTGACAAGTTTGGGTGCTCGCTCAGCTGGTAGCCGGGCCTGGGGTCAGGAGCGAGGCCTGCCACTCACTAAGGAGAAAGCTGGGATCGTGGCGGTGTGGCACCCGGGAAAGTAGGAGACCTCTCCTTATTTTCCAGATGGGGAAACTGAGGCAGGGAGGCGTCATGGCCCGAGGCCTCCCAGTGAATTAGGGGTAGAACAGCTGAGAGCACAGCCCGCTCTTTGTCTAACTGCCCCTCGGTCCCAGGGGACTGTGCTTGGGGAAGCTGGCCTGGCACACTCACCTTGCAGGAAAGCCAGGACCCCCAGGCTCTCCGCCCCGCAAGCACTCAGCCAGCCCCCAGAGCAGCTGGTCAGTAGGCGTGGACTTCCTGCTTGTGCCCCCCCACCTCTGCCTGTGCCCTTCCTGCAGCTGCCTGTGCCCCTGCCTGGTGGCTCTGTGTGTCCTGGAGAGAAGAGGCAGCGAAGCTCCGGCCAGAAGCAGGGGCTGTTAAGCTAAGCCGAATGCCAGGACGAGGGGGCCGCAGGGGTGGAAACAGCTGTGGACCCTCGTGCACAGTCAGCCAGGTGACTGCTCTGGGATTTCGGGGTGGCCACCCCCGCATGACTCAGGGCTGAGGCAGCCCAGAGAGGAATGTCTGCTCCTTTCACTTAGGGCTCCCTAAGCCGGTCGGACCTGAGCAGCTGCTCCACGGCGGGCTGGCGCCCGGGCCACATGGGGCTGCCCCTCACTTCCTGTGCCCCACCTCCCCTTCAGGGCCCACCGCCTCCCAGGAACGTGCCAGGGACAGTGGGCAGCACAGAATGACTGAGATGATCCAGAAACACAGAGAGGCTGGGGGAGGAGCGGGAGCCAAGCCGGGCGGGGCTGGCCTCGGGGGGGGGGGCGGGGGGCGGGGAGCAGGGGGGCCCCAGACCCAGCTGTCCTGGAGGGCAGGCCCAAGGCCCACACCATGCCCAACACTTGCTTCCTCTTTAAGTCAGCTGGCCTGCAGCGTCCCTAAATATGAATGATCCGTGAAACGGTTTTAAAGTGATAAATGGATAAACTTAACATTTTTTGGTAGTGATCAGTGATTTGACAATTATGTGTTGAAGGGTGAAGCGTGTATTTGAAAAGGAACGCTCTTAAAAAATATATTAAGTAGCTCTCGTGCTACGTGGCATTAAAGAAAACCTGTCAGTGAGTGATACGTGAGGAGTGAAATGGGAATTCCAGTCTTCACCGCCTCTTTGTCCTGGTTTTCTGGTGTCCTCCTCTCGCCTCGTCCCCTGGTCACCGTCCACGGTGACTCTGGCTGGGGCTTGGGCTGGGGCAGGCGAGCCGTCACCGGGCTAGATGGTACTGTCCTCAGCAGACCAAGTCAGCAGGTGGCTGGATTAGACCCGGGAAAATGGGCGAAAGAGGGCTGGGACCCTGGAATCTCACGTGGAGGCACGTGACGACTGTGGCCCCCAGCAGACATTCCAGGGCCCGCCCTTCCCGCCTCCCCCATGCAGAGCTCGGTGAGCTCCTTAACGCACCGCGGCTACACCTCAGTGTGACTCCATCTCAGCGGGCTTGCCCTCCGCTACACCCACTCCACCCCGAAACTTCTCCTGGAGGATGAGGGACGGGTGCTTCCTTTCCCACCCACACCAGTCTAAGTGCCCACGCACACCATGAGCTTCGGGCCCGAGCAGGTGCAAGAGGGAAGGACAGACACTCAGAAAGGACAGTCATGGAACAGCTTGTCCAACCCAGTCGCTGCATCGGTCCCGGCGAGTTTCTGGAGTTTCTGGCTGGACACCTTCCCCCACGCCCATAAACTCAGGCACATGGTGAGAGTGTGACCTGCATGTGTGCTCACCCAGTCTCCCCGCCGGCCAGGAGTGCTCCCTCTTCCCCTGGGCATGTCACACGCATCTCGCAGCCATCTGAATACCCCAAACCTTTCCCGGCCCACCCTGGCCAGCCTGCATCCACGTCCCCTGTTATACTCTCTTAGATCCCGCATTCTCACGTCAGGTAACTCGTGGTATCGCTTGTAAACATGCATCTGGTTTATGACTGTTTGATATGTGTTGGCGGACGGGCAGATTGTGAATTTCAAGAGGCCGGGGGCACCGCGGATTTGTTGACTATCGATTCCCCGGTGCCTGGCTCCGTGCTGGACCAGTGAGTGAATGAATGAATGATAGACTCTGGAGGGAGACAAATCAAGATTTGCATCTTGATCCAGCTAGTTCCTAGGTGTGGGACCACGCGTGTCTTTCTGATCATCCCCTCCCTCTGTGCCCGTGAACAGAAGCGCGAGCCTTCCCCAGGCTGTGCTGTTGGCAGGGCTGTGATCCTGGCTTTGACTTATTACTCTTAGGGTAATAATAGCTGATTATGTTAATGATGGTTTATTCCATGCTCACAGGTGTCCCGTGACTTCAAGCCCTCTCCCATCCGGGGCGTTTTATATTTTACATCGACTAAGTGACTTGTCCAATGACAAGGGACAGTGCCCAGGGCTTTTTTTCCTCACAGCTTGAGATCTAATTTGCATACCATAAAACCTATCCGTTTACAACATACGCTAGCATATTGACAGAGCTGTGCAAATACTGTCACCACCGCTCCCTAGTTCAGACCCTGTTGTCACCCTAGACACCAGACACCCCACCCCTTAGCAGTCCCTCTGTTCTCCTGCCCCCCTGGCCCCGACAACCATGAGTCTGTCTCCACGGACCTGCCCCGTCTGCACATCCCACGCTGCGTCACAGGGTCCCAGCAGCGGCCTTTGCGGCTGGCTTCTTCCCTGACTAGCCCTGCCCTCCTTTTGATGGCTGAGTAATACTCCATGGTATGGAGCCGCCACATTTCATTTAGACGTTCTTCAGTCAATGGGTCTGCATCGTTTCACTTTTTGGCGGTCACGGATAGTGCTTCTGTGAACACGCGTGTGAGCTGTTGTTTGTGTGTGGACGTGTTCTCGTTTCCCTTGGGCATACACGTACCGCGGGGTGGAATGGCCGGGTCATATGGTAACTCTGTGATCAACCAGCCGAGGAGCCACCAGACTGTTTTCCAAAACCGCTGTGTAGGGCCTCACCCTACACGGGACACTGTTGTAGGTCCCGGGCCTCTGGGGCAGCTGTCCGTGCACTTGGCCGTCTGGGCCGATGGAGTCGATGTGCAAACAGGATGTGTCCGATCTCATCTCCTTGGAGTGGGGATGCTCGTGGGCTCCGAGACCAGCAGTTTGGCAAATGCAATGACGACCACCACTACACGGAGTAACATTTACTGGGCATGTACTATGCTCCCGGCTTCCTGACGCGGTCCTGGCTGCCCGTGAGCAGACCGCTGGGCTGAGTCGCTGCTTGGTGACAAACAACAGCTTGGAGACCAGCTCATTTCGTTCTCCAGAGATTCGGACAGAAGTGAGAAAGCCTTGCCGGCCGGAGGCTCTGATGCCTGGCTGAGGAAGGGTTTGGGTGGCACGCTGGAAATCTGAAAGAACCCAGTGGCTGGAAGGAAAAGGAAAGTGCCCGAGCATTAGTGCAAAGCCCTATTTCTTGGTTCAGGAACTTGGCCACAAATGTTAAAGCCTAGCGAGCCGGGTCGTTCTGGTCACAGACTTGGGAGCTGCAGGTGGTTTCCCTTTGCTGGCTGGGGATCAGGACCCCGAGGGCATTTCTAGAAAGATCCATTCCTGGGTCCCAGCCCAGACGTACAGAATCAAGATCTCCAGGAAAGGGCTCAAGAATCTGTACAGGTTTCAGTGCCCTGGGTGGTTCTCAGGTAGCTTGGGGAAATGGGGCTTGTGAACTTCAGGCTCCATGGGAGTGAGAACCATCCATAAAGCCATGAGAGCCAACAGAAGGCTTGCTGGGGGCTCGGCAGCAGCTCGGGACCCCTTCGTGCAGGGAGGGTGCCAAGGAGTCACTGTGGGGTGCTGATTAGGCCCCTCACGCCCTGTGCCCCGGGAGCAGGACACTCAGCGTCAGATAGCTCTTGCCCTCCTCTCCAGCCAGGGTCGTTGATTGGCAGAGCTGGGGCCGGTCACTGAAGGCAGTGGCCGGCAATGCTCTCAAGGAGGCAGGTCCTCACCTGTGTGCTCGGAGCCCCATTCTGAGCCCCCCTCCCAGCTTGGCAAAGCCACAGGCTAGCTCAGGCTGTTACAGAGCTATGGGATGCTGAGGCAGGTGGCCGCCGGCCCGTGCCAGAGTCCGGTCAGCCTGCCCACCTGGCCCGGAGGGCACGGGGGCCGCGGGCATGGACAGCGAGCTGCGGAGACACGCGCTCGTGCTGGGACCCCCTCCGTGGTTTTCAGTGAGGTGGTGATGCCACGGTTCGCAGCTCTTGAGCCCGTGTGCCCTCTCCACGAACACCTCTGACGGGGCAAGGGGGACTCTATCCCCACGAGGGGGCTGCAGGGCTGTGCTCCCAACATGGCAGGCCGCACGAGGGTGACCTTCAGACCGTTAAGAGGGAGATGGCCCAGAGAAAACCGTAAAAGTCTGAAGGACAAAAGAACAACCTGAGAGAGAGAGCCCTGTAGGAGGCCGCGTGGTCTGGGAGGGCCGAGGTGGGGATGTCCCTGCGCTGGCCGTGCCCCGGGCCCCCAGCGGCCCCTTCCTCAGGCGGGAGCCTCTCGCACCCCCCACTTCTGGGAAAGGGCCGAGGAGAGATTTGGGTCCTGGATCGCCGCCCCTCGGCGACTCCTGCCTCCTGCTCTGACACCTCAGCTTGGCCTCACACAACCCACTCTACACCTTGTAACCTATTTACGGGCCTGCTGGCTCCGGAACAGCTGGTGGGGAGGCAAAGCCTCTGTGCCAAGCCCTCCGCCCGGGGCCTCCGCTCCGGCCCGCGCTCGCGCCGTGCCTGGCGTCTCTCGGGAGAGAGACGAACTTCGGTTCACATCGCCCTCTTCGTGGGGAGCCTCTCTGGGGTTATCTTCCAGCAAGTATCAGCAGGAAGGGAAGGAAACCGCCCCTCTGTGTTCCTAGGGAGGGAGAGTCCTCGCAGAGCCCGAGCGGCCCGGAGCCTGTGGGAGCAGAGGCCGCGCCGGCAGCCGCTGGCGGCAGGGGAAGGTGGGGCACCTGCCCGAGCAGGTGGTGGGCCTGGCGGGCGGCCAGATGCTGGCAGCTGGACCGTCAGCCCCACACGCATCGGGCGGGGACTTCAAATGCTCCCACGGCTTTGCCGGCCCAGAGGGTGCAGTCTGCACACAGCAGGGAAGGGGAGCCGCGGAGGAGGAAAGGGGTGCAGGACGCTGTCCCCTGAAGCAGTCTCCCGGCCCCTGAGGGCAGGGCCAGCCCTACAGCACGGGAGCAGCCTCCTCAGAGGCGCCCAAGTGGACTCGGCAGGGTCACCCCGGCCGTATCTGTCCCGTGCTCCCAGGCTCTGGCCTCGACCTCTTCACAGCTCGCGTGTCTCCTGAGGGGCTCGGACCCCCGCCCCCATGGCTTCAGGGCCCTCTGTAAACTGTGTCTACACCCTACATCTCTCTCCTGATCTTCGAAACCACCCTCACAACTGCCCACTGCACAGCCACGCGTGGCTGCCAACAGCATCTCAGACTCAGCAGGGCACGCAGCCAGCTGGGAAATCTGCTCCCCATTCCCTTGGCCCGGGGCCCCCTCCACCCCGGCCGCAAAGCCCTGAGTCATCTGACCCCCTCCTTCCTGCTCACCCCTTCACACAACCGGCTCTGCCAGGGGCCCGGGAGACCGTGGGCCAGTCCTGCCTCAGTGTCTGCACACGCTGCATGAGTGGGGTGGAGGGGAAGATCACGGAGGCCACGTAAGGTTCTCTTAATTTGTAAGTCATGTTTGGGTAAGTGGAGTGGGCAACAGGGAGAGAGAGAGCGAGAAAATGTATCAAGAAGCAAAGTGTCGAGGGTAATTGGGAAGCTCTCAGAAGTGAGGCAGGATGGAAACATGGAGAAGTAAGCGCAGTCCATGAGTAGGTGTGAGAGGCTCCCAGGCGGGGCGCTGAGTGAGCAGAGACGAGGCAGGAGTGGTCGAGGGCTCCCTGGGACCGTGCGTGGCCCACGACGTTGCCAATGAGTGGGCACAGAGCGCGATGAGTTGGGCAAGGAGCACACCGTTCTGAGCTGTCCGAAGTGGGGAGGCTGTGGTGGTGGGGACAGGGCGGCCCGGGGCCTTTCGAGCAGACCGACTGCAGCGGGGATGTGTTCAGGGAAGATGCCCTTGGCAGGGCGGGCTGGAGAGAGAGGGAGCAGTGGGGGTTGTGCAGGCAGGGAGTGGGAGACTGTAACCTCGTCAGGGGTCAGGGTCGTTGGGACGGGTGGGGCTGGAGGCGCTGGGGAAGCTTCGGCGGGAGTTGGCCAAGTGGGTGGTTCACGGAAACGGGGTGAGTGACAGCTTCCTTACTGGTGTGCCCTTTCCACTCCTCCCGGACAGGCCCTAAGGGTGGGGTGAGGAGGAGTCACATTATCAGGGACTTTGTGGACCGTGGCCTGTGCAGGGAGGGCGGGGTGGGAGCCACGGCACGGGGCCTCAGCCAGGCCCAGCCCCATGTGCTTCCTGGTCTGCCGGCTTGTCAGGGCTCCGGGGTTGCCAGCGACAGAAACCCAACCCCAAGCCACTTCAGTCAAAAGGAGAGGGTGAGGGCTCAGGGAACCTTGGGTAGGATGGAAAGACAGATTTTAAAGGGAGTAGTGGGGGGGTCTGACCTCAGGGCAGCTGGACGTGGGGCTCGGCAGTGGTCAAGACTTTCCCTCCCTGACTCTGTTTCCCTCTGCTCCTCTCTCCCCATTGGCTTTCGGATCTCCCAGGGTAGAGCTACAGGGAACAGGGAGGCAGACGGGGCTGTCGCCTTATAGGAACCACACCCACTGTAGCAGTAAGACTGTCCTCAAACTTTATTTCTGGCCCCCACTCCGAAACCCCAGGGGGGTGGCTCACCGGCGCGGCTGGAGCAGGTGTTCTGTGGACCGGTCGGCTTGGCCTGCCCGAAGGGGCGCTAACCCACATGGGAGGCCCCATCGTGATCGCATGGGAGCGGGAGGGCCGGATCCTAGAAGAGAGGAGGTGGGCGGTGTGGGGTCCACAGTCCTCCACGGCAGGACCAGGCAGGAACAGGGCAGAGCAGGAGACAGGGAGGCGGGCCCGTGGCCGGTGGGCTGGTTATTCTCTCCTCAGCTGAGGCTCCTTTTGGAGCTAAGATAAGTCATTTGTCCATTGATCTCTTGGTGCGTCGATTCTGTCACTCATCCAACAAGCATTCCCTGAACCCTCCTCTGTGCCAGACCCTGGACCAGGGACACCGAGGTGAAAACAGTAAGGTTCGCGGCCCTGTTAAAGCTCACATTCTAGTGGGATAGACACGCGACGACGTCTTTGACAGTAAGAATAATGCACAAAGACAAGCGTTCAACAGAGAAGGGACATGAGGAAGAAAGGGATTAATTCCTCTTGGGAAGCCGGTACAGGCTCCAGGAAGAGGAGACTTGTACGTCGTCCTGGAAGGGTGGCAGGATTTCTTGAGCCAGTGATGCTGGAAAGAGCTTTCTAGGCAGAAAGAGCGGCATGAGGAAAGGGACAGACAACAGGAGTGCATGGGGTCTGGGGGGCAGTCTTCTGGTGGCCGAGGTGGCCTGAGGCGGGGTCAGGTCAGAGAGCGGCAAGAGGTGAGGTCAGGTCAGCAGCTAGGGGCTACTTCCCATAGGACCTCATAAGACATCAAGGGCTTGGGGAAGGCGTGGAGTACAAGATCTGAGAGCAAGGTTATGGGCAGTGGTGTAGGGGACAGGTCAGAAGGAGGGAGAGCCTGGAGACAGAAGACTGGTCAGGAGGCCAACATGAACGTCCAGCAAGGCAACGTAGAGGCTGTGCTGGAGTCCACGACTGGAGAGAAGATGAGAAGGTAGACCTCACTGGTGGAGCACCTGTGTGGACGGACGGGGGCACGAGCAAGAGAGGGAGGGGGCCGCGTTTGCTGGGCAGAAAGGGGCACTAATCTGAGAGTTACTGAGATCCAGCCAAGGGACTATTAGTTTCTGAGAATAGCAAAGCACCTAGAAAAAACATGCAATGGCTTGAAAGTCTGACAATTTGGACCCTGGAAGAGACGTGTTACTTACTGATTATGTAAATTCAGACAGATCTCCTAATCTCTGGGCTATGGCGAGGAACAACCCAGATCGTAAGTGAATCGCCCAGCGCCTGGCACGTAGGAAGCGCTCAATGTGTGTCATTTCAATTCAGAATCTACTGGGAATCAGTGGTTACTTTCAGTGTGTTTTTGGGAAATTGGCGAGGTCTAAATAATAGCTATGAGCAGCCATGGTATTAGTTTGGGGTTGAGGACGGCAGTTTGTTTTTATGGCGTGGGAAACGTTCTGACCCAGGTTGCAAACGTTTTCTCTGGCATCGTCTTCCTTTATACAGAAACATGTTTTTAAAAAAATAAAACTTTTGTCCCCATTCACAGAAGGGTTTTACCCCTCTGCCTTCGTGTCACAACACACTCCGAGGGATATTCTCGCCCCCTCCCTTTCACCCTTTTATGCCAGGACCCTGGAGGACCGCCAAACAAGGTGGGGCTTATCTCATTTTCAATACCGGAGGGGAAGACCAAGTGTGTGCAGTGCTGAGTGTCTGGACGCTGTTTATTTGATTTCCAGCTCGTCTTTGTTCCAACATGAATTGTGAATACACGAGAGCAGCCGCTCGTGGGTGCCCAAAGACTTGAGGGGCAAAATGTCCCCAAGGCACACACTCATGGTGCCACCTTGATGAGTTTTTCAGGAGTCCGCTGCACTCACTCCTGTCCAGCCCTGCGATACGGAGTGAGTCGGGGGCGTCACAGCCTCTGTCCTCACAGAGTCCTGGCCATGATAGATGGGACTGTAACCCCATGAGAGAGCCCCTGAGAATACACTAGAAACCAACACAGAAGAATGTGTCATGTTCCAATGCCCATTTAAGACCTTCCAAGAGAAAGGTGAGGTCACTCCTTTATGGGTTGAAGAACTATGACTTTTTTGGTGTCAAGTAACAGAATCCAAGTTGAGCTCAATTTAGCAGGATGATGATGAAAAGGGCATCGGGTTGGATTTACTATAAGGCCCCGGGGCGTCTCCTAGACTCACCGGCAGGTAGAAAGGCAGGCCATATGGAGGGACTGGAACGGGAGAAAAAGCATCAGCCTAGCTTTGGTCAGTTATACCCACTGGTCCAATCCGTTGGCCTGGGAGTCTGGAGTCCCAGTGAACCAGCAGGGCTGCAGGAGAGCCGTCCTGAGCAAGGGCAGGTCACACAGGGTCTGGAGCACAGAGTCAAGACCGTGGCTCACAGCAGAGATTTGGGAAGCCTCAGAACGTGGGGGCCTTTGAAACCCTGAGAAGGCTATTGACCCAATTCAAATGGTGTGGACCTCGTAATAAGAGGAAAGAGATGGCCACACGGAGCAGGGAGCGTGAGGCTAGTATCAGCCGTGAGGACAACCACCATTTCCTTGGCTGTGTGCCCCCCGCCCCCTCTGCCAGCACCGCCCAGACTCAAGGACAGCAGTGTCCACTTAAGAGGACCTGGATAGATTGAATTGTAGGAAACTGCTATTTTTTGTAGATAAAAATGGTCGAATACTGATAATTTCCTAGTTCCAACTCAATACGTGATATGTGTACATTGAGTTGAACCGGGACCCAGCTTTGCATCTTCAGTGTGAGACCCTGGGCAAGCCATGGGCTCAATGGTTTTAAAGGCCCATCCCTGCCCCAAGGTGCCGGAAATACAATACTAGGGACCCACAGAGAGTCCGAGACCAGGAGAAGCTGGAGTCAGGTCCCAGCCAGGCATCATCTCGGCCTCTGCAGGCTCTCGGGATGCCCTTGGGGCCTGCCCCGAGCTGACAGGGCCACCTCCTCCCTTAGCCGGGACCGCTCTCTCCCATTTTATGGTGAAAAGCAAGGACTAACTTTTTCCAGCTGAAGCCTCTGGAAGATCTTAGGCAACACAGCCAACTTGGGCTGGATGTGGGCCAGCCTCCTGGGCCGCCGCTCAGCTCGGCGAAGGAGGCCAGAGCCTGAGGCGGGGGCTCCGTGTGCTGCTGGCCGCTGCCTGCCTGTGACGCACGCATGGGCTGCAGCCTCCGGGGGCCAGGCGGAGGGCCCCGGGGACCCTGCCGTCCCCCTGCAGTCTGTCCTCTAGAAGTCCACTCTCAGTACCATCTGGCGGGCGGGAGGCCCAAGGTCCTGGCTCCTCGGGGCAGCGCCTCTCTGGGGAGCATGCGCCGTTTCCAGCAACTGCCCTTTCAGAGAGCATACAGCTGGTGATGGAAGGTTGCTTTTATGGAGTGCCGACTGCATACTCTCAATTTCCGAAGCACTTTGTATACATTGTCTTTTAAAATTTTCTCAAAGTGGGGCACCTGGGTGGCTCAGTTGGTTAAGTGTCTGCCTTCAGCTCAGGTCATGATCCTGGGGTCCTGGGATGGAGTCCCGCATGGGGCTCCCTGCTTAGCGGGGGTCTGCTTCTCCCTCTCCCTGTCCCCCAGCTTGTGCTGTCTCTCTCTCTTTCTCTCAAATAAATAAATTAATTAATTAAATAAAATTGTCTCAAGGAAACCAATATTATAGTGGTGTCTGGGTGGCTCAGTCAGTTAAGCATCCGACTCTTGGTTTCAGCTCAGGTCATGATCTCAGGGTCGTGGGATCGAGCCCCGCGTCGGGCTCCCCACTCAGTGCAGAGTCTGCTTGAGATTCTCTGTCCCTCTCCCTCTGCCCCTCCCACTCGTACTCTTTCTCTAAGATAAATAAATGAATCTTAAAAAAAAAGTTTAAAAAATTTCAATGAATATGGAACTCTCGTTAATAACAGGCATACCGAAGTATTTAGGGGGAAGTGTGCTGGTGCTCGCGCTTTACTTTGAAATGCATCCAAAAGCTAAGGTTGCTTTCTGGGTGGATGGACAGAGGGATGGATGGATGGATACGTAGTTATGTGATATAGTGAATATGGCGAAATGTTACCGGTAGCCTCTCGGTTGTGGGGATGTTGGTGGTCACTAAACTTTCAACGTGGCTGTATGTTTGGCAAATTGCTTGGTAAAATGTTGGAGGTGTTGCGGGGAGAGGGCGGGGAGCAGCAATGGTGTGGAGCCCTGGGGTCCCCTAGTGGTGATGCAGGGGTTCCCAGAGCTCAGGGCCGGTTGGCGAGCTTCTCTAAGCAGGTGCCACCATGCTTCCGCACCTCTGTTCCAACCCCCCGTGTGGGACCTGGTTGTGAGTCAGCACTAACGTATGCGTTCCCCTGGGTCTCCCTTCGCAGGGAGAAAGCAGAGGCCGGAGGAGCCTCGCCCAAGGTCTCCCAGGAGCCTGGAGTTCTAGAGGCCCTTCCCTGGTAGGTTTATCAGAGCCCATTTTCTCCCAGAGATCACGGGCGTTTGTTCATTGCCGAGGGTTTGAGTCACACCTGCCCGCGGGAGCACAGGTAACCGCTTGAAGGCACTGCCAGCCGGGGGCCCAAGGGGCCGTAAAGCAGCCTCGGTTGGGACCCCACCTGGCACTGCTTCCTGTAGGTCGGTTTGAAGTCGTAGGAAACCAGCGTGCTGTCTGCAAATAAATAACCCAGGAGAAGCCAAGCCCCTCAGATCAAAGGAGGACTCTGGCTCAGACTGGAACCAAACTAAAGTTTG
>NW_024425230.1:24745758-24754972 GCF_017311325.1 Ursus maritimus | reverse complement strand
TGGCCGGGCAGTGGGAGCAGTGGGGAAAGTCTGACTGCTGTGCAAACACTCCCCGTCTCTGCCCTTCCGGGGTTTGTGCGAGCCTGAGGACGGGAGCCGGGGGGAAGGCCACGCTGTCTGAACGGCTGCCAGGCCCTGCACACCACATTCCAGCCCCACTCCCAGACACAGCAGGTGCCTGCAAACTGGCCTCGTGTTGTGTCCACCCCCAGGGGCTCCCGGGGGCCGCTCCCCCGAGCCGAGCCAGGCTCTCAGGTCAGCGCTCTGGGCCCCAGGTCTGGGCGGAACTTGTCACGGCCTACTCCTTTGTGGGGAGCAGGGCGGCCTATAGGTTACCCTTGGGGGCGCTGGCAGACGAGGGAGGTGGAAGGAGATGCTTGGTGGCAGAGGGGAACGAGGAGCTCAGAAGGCATCTCAGGGCACTGGAAGATCAGCGTGCCCCAGAATTGCTGTGTTCACCAGGCAGCAGCCCTGGCCAAGGCTCCTCATTGGCAACAAGCTCCCAGGGGCTGTTCCTGCTGCCGGTCCCCAGACCCCCCTCTGAGTAGCCCTGCCAACAGCCATGCCTCCCCGCCGGAAGCTCAGGGCCGACAAGCAAACTCACAAGTAAATATATGACGACAAACTATGGCAGTGGGGAAAGCTCCCCCGGGCACCGAGAGAGGGCGCTCTTCCCATCTCAGGGGTTTGGAGAAGCCCCTCCGAGAACTGGGCTTCAGGCTGATACCCAATGGGTGGAGCAGGGGCGAGCGTCCCAGGCATAGGGCTGGCCCATGAGAAGGCCCGCAGGGCAGAAACAAGCTGGGCATCTTCAGAGGACAGGACCACGGGGCCAGCGTGGCAGGGGTGGAGACCCGTGCAGGATGAAGCTGCAGAGGCCAGGCCGTGCAGGGCTGGGTGAGGAGTCCCACCTTCATACCAGGTGGGAGGGAAGCCTTTGGAGGGTCTCAAACAAAACGTGCCATGACCCTTGCGGGCCGGTCTGTTGCAGAGGGGCCGTGGTGGGGACGGAGAACGATGGTTCTTACTGGTTCCTAGAGGAACGAGGCTTGGACCGTGGCGGTGGCAATGACTTGCGTTCTTTCTAATGTGGGCTACTTTTTCTAGGGACATGCGACAGCTGGAGAGAGGAAGTCTTTTCCCAAAACAGTAATAGGAGGTCTCATTGATTAAAACGGATATTACATGAATGCAAAAACTCTTGTAAGAAACTGACCTTCCTCTTGCCTTCCCCTTTTGGATCTTTTTCAGTCAGGATGGTTTCCACAGTAACTGTCCAAAGCACAACTCAAACTGGCTTAAATGAAAAAGAATCGTTATTGGCTCATGTAACTGGAAAGGTGAGGAAGAGCGCTAGCTTCAGGCATAGCTGGATCTGGGTGCTCAAGTTTGGCTACGCTCCATCTGTAGGCTCTGGCTTCCCTGTGCAAGCCTCATTCTTGGGCAGTGCTCTCAGTACAGAGACAAAGATGGCCCCGGGCAAGTCCAGGCTTACCAACATCTGTGAGTGCCGACCAGCTTCCCAGTAACTCCGTGTCCCCTTTCTTTGTCTTGGGTCTTGAGACCATCACTGAACCATCTCAGCAGCCAAGGAATAGAATATATTCCTTGGCCAGGCTGGGTGCACGTCTACCTCGGCAGCCAAGGTGGCAGGTCAGCCCCACCTGAACCACAGGGGCTGCGAGTGAGGGACAGAGAGTTGCCCAAGGAACAGTGAGGTGCTGAAGGTCCACGGTGGGCTCCAGAATCCGTGGTCTGGTTTTGCCCTTTCTGGAATCCTCTTTGTCCGGCCCCCATCCAGTTCTCCGTCTGTCTCATTGCATTTGAGTGCACCACATTCTCCCGCAAAGTCGTTGAGACCAATTCTCCATCAGGCAAAACGCAGCTCTATCACCTTGTGTTCTAAATTCGTGTCTGGACCTTGCCTCCCCTAAGGAGATCTGGCCCTGGGGACAGGAGCATTGTTCTGCCCCCACAGGTCCTTGTTTCCAGTTTGGTGGAAGGCCCTGCTTCATCGTGCATGTGCCTGAATGCAGTGGGGGGCCTATCCTGAGTCCAGACCCGGGTCCTGACTAGCGCCTCTGGAAGGGCCCTGCCTGCAGCAGAATCATCCAGGGCATCAGGGTGTGTGCGCAAATGTGGATCCCCGGGGCCTGCCCCAGCGCCGCGGCGTCAGAACCCTCGGGTGGTGTCTGCACCCACTCATACGCACACGCACTCACACCCACACTCACACTCACACACACTCACACACCCGCACACCCCGTCCAGCTCGGCCGTCAGCACCTCCTGCTCTCAGGGCCTTGGGGGCAAGTCTCCCTGCCTCTCCCCTTCCTTCCTTTGCGTCTGGAAGTAGGTACGTTAGGGCAGCAGCTCCACGGTGCACAACAGTTCGAACACACAGACGAGAACCGCGGTTAGTGCGGCTCCCAGGGCGGTTTGCGTTTTCCGGGGCTCTGTACTTTTGGGAGCACCTTTCCTTCCCAGGTGTACCGCGTGGCCTTGGCAGGCCCTGTCACCTCCCCTGCCTTCTAGCCACAAGAATCTGGGACAGCTGTACGCGGGCCCACGCAGTCCGGGTACAGTGCCCGGAGGTGGCCCCAGAAGGCTCAGCGGGCAGCGGTGAAGGCGTCGGGTGGACGCGAACGGCGCGAGGCTTGCTGCACGGTTCGTGGAAACCAGGGCCCACCGCCTTCAGGTCAGCCCCCCGCCCGCGTAACTGCTGGAGCGCTGAGCGGGGGCCCTCGCCGTGATGAAGGGCATCGTTTCTGTAACGTGTCCTGCCTCAAACGTGTGCCCCGTGTGCGTTTCTCCTTCCCGTGTGAGCCTGCCCGGTCACAGCCCCCGGGTTCTCCCTGCCGGCACTTCCCCTCACCCCCACCTTCTCCTCACCCCTGCTGTGCCGTCCCCTCTGTCCTCCGACCTCGTCTCCGCCCTAGCACCTGGCTCCTTTCGCTCCGTGGGTACACCGAGCTCCCCGTGCCTGGCATCCCCCCCCCCACATACACTGGCTGTGCTCCCTCTGCACGACTCTCCCCACTGCACCCCTGTCCTGTCCCCGCCTTCAAGTCCCTGCTCAAATGTCCCCTTTTCGGTGAGCACCTCCCTGACCCCTGTTCACGTGCAGCTCCTTCCCCTGGTCTGCCTGACTTTCCCCACCGCTCCGAACACCGTCAGGCACATACAGAATGTGGGTGTGTGTTCCATGTTCTTCCCCTACCCCCGGCACCTGCACCCCCTGGACTGTGAGCTCGCCCCCGACCCAGGGCGGGGTCTTCTCCTGAGCTGTCATGCAGTAGGCACTTGGTAAATGTGTGCTGAATTAATGCGACTCTGGCGGTGGAGACCTCCAGCTGCACCCCCCCCCTCCCGCCCCCGGCCCGGCGCTGCCAGCAGCCTCTTTATGAAGAACACGTGGGCTGGCTCTGCTCTTGCCCCTCCCGTCTGCCAGTGGCAAGCCTCCAGGGTAGAGTCCAAACTGCCCCGAAGGTGCCTCAGGACCCGGCCCGCTCTCCCTCACCTCTGCTGCTTCTTGCACTCCCGCACACTTGCTTGTATTTAGCATTGATTTTGGGGCTCTTTGAAATGAAGCTCCTTGTGGGAGCGAGACGTCCCACCCCCATCAGGCAGGAGCCCCTCGGTGTGGAGGATGGGTTGGCAGGGCCATCACAGCACCCTGGGAGGGGTGAAGCAGGAGGTGACGACAAGGCAGGGGACAGTTTGCAGGAATCTTTCTGGAGCTTCGGAAACAAGTCGGTACACATGGTGTAACCTTAGGCCAGGAGCGATGCCCGGCCAACTGCTGATGCTAGTATTTTCAGCTAAAAACACAATTGATGAAGTGTTTATTGCCATAACCACGCAGCCGGCCAGTGGAGGACACACAGCAAGCTGGGAAGGTGTGTAGCCTGGTGGTCGGACGGAGGAGTCTCCAAGTTCTGACTCAGTCCTGGGAGAAGCTCCCCTTTGAGGTCGCTGACTTTGGGGTCGGGCTGCTCTGGGCATTGCCTGACCTTTCAGCTGCCGGCCGGAGGGGCTCGGGGCTCTGACAGCCAGGGCGGAGCGCTAGGGATAAGAGCCCCATGGCCAGGCAGCCTCCCCCGCCCCAGCTCAGGCTCGCCCTGCCCCGGGGGGAGGAGAGCCAGCCAGCAGAGCCACTGTGCCTTTTCCAGATGACGCCCAGCAAAGCCCCAGGTGGGACCCACGTCAGCTGGCCCTCGAAGTCAGGTGGCAGCTCCTGTCCCACACACCTGCTTGCCCCCACTGATGTGGAAGGAGGCTGAGAAGTCCGGGGGTGGGGGGGAGGTGGGACCTAAGCCCTCCTTTCACAGGAGGCTCACTTACTTACAGAACCCTGTGATGAACGGGGGCAGACCAGACCCACGCCCAAAGGCGGGGAAGGGCAAGGAGGCTCCGGGGAGAGGAATCCCATCCTGGGAGAAGCCCTCGCGTGCTGTGGCTGGGGGGGCACGTGACAGAGCCTGGCCCCTCCGTCTCCGTGTGATGAGATGGGCAGCTTTCACAGTGTGGCGGGAGGCACTCCGTGGTGGGGAGCTCCTGTGGGCCAGGCACCGAGGGCCAGGCTCTCCTCCAGGGGGGAAGGGCTCAGCTGACGAGGGCAGAGATGGAGCTCAGCAGGGGTGACCAGGGGCAGGGGCTGCCTGGACAGTGACAGGGCTGACGCGTGGATGTGTGTGGGTGGCCACAAGGAGTCTCAGACAGACCTGGAGGGAAGGAGGAACCCTACAAGGGACCAGACTTCCTGTGTGAATAGGTGAGCTTGGAGGTGCCGGGCATCTGATGCCTGGGGACGAGGGGTAGGGACACAGGGACACCTGGGTCACCTTTTAGAGTATGCAGTGCCCCCTCCAGCCCTGAGAGTACTGGGCTTAGCAGGGGAGGAGAGGCCAGGACCCTTCCTCGCTGCAGCCTGCAGTCCGCTCACGCCGACCTTGGACTCTGTGAGTCTGGGGAGAAGCTCCTGCATCAGTAATAGGATATCCCATCTTCCTTTATGATCCTGGGGCGGCGGCAAGGGATCCGGGGAGAGAAACAACTTCAAGAGGGAAGATCATCTTTTTTCATCCATTGAGGGAATGACTTAAAAGACTTTTCAAAAGAGTTACAATTATAAAACTTATCAGCTTGTTTAAATGTCTGCAGTTTCTGCGCTCATACTCCCGCCTGGTGTTTTAGAGAGCACTGGACAAAGAGTCCGAGGAAGCAGTGCGGCCAAATAGCCAACTCATCTGCCCCTTCAGCAGCCACCTGGCAAACAGGTGCGCTCACTCTCCAGTGTCGCTGGGCGGCTGCTGGCGGCCAGGCCGCCGAGCTGTGCGCTGAGGGAGAGGCAAAGCGGGCTCACCCTCAAGGAGCTTGCCGCCTGAGTTTCCAGGGGAATCATTCAGTAAATCCCAAGCACGGAGAGAGAGAAACTTGAGGAAAGGTGTGATCAGTAAGCTGTGAACTCAGGGGAAGAAGCAGCTGATAAAGACCTGAGGTCCAGGGAGACTTGGGGGAGGGAGAGACGGAGTCAAGGCAAAGGCAAGTTTCTGAAGGCGGCAGGTGGACGGGGGAGAGAGAGCACGTAAGTCAAGGAGGCGCAGACCATGTGCAAACCCACCGGGGGGCCGGGGGACGTTCGAGGCAAGCCCACTGGGGACAGAGATGGGACCTGCTCCGTGCGCTTGGTACTTCCTCTCCCTCCACCGCCCCCTGACGCCCCCTCACCCCCTCACCAGGCCCAGCGTGGCTTGTGTCTCAGCATGGACGCCCCCAGAGGAGCGATAACTGAATACCGGGTGGTGTAAGTCAGTCATCTCTTACCTGGTCTCCCTCCCCTCCTCTTTCGGGAGCTCTGCCAGCCGATGTCAGCGGCCCACCAGGCCCTCCTGGAATAAAGCAATGACCCGAGCTGTTGTCAGAGGACTTCCTCCACCTGCCCCGCCCCCGGGGTCAAAGGGGTGCCCCCACCCCCTGCGTAGCCTTCCCAGTGGGAAGGCCATATCCAGGCACAACCTCTGCCCCGGCCCAGGGTGCGGCTCCCTGTAAGTCATAGCTGTGCCCCCCCCCCATAAACACGGCCCCTTGGGGGTGAGGTTCCTAGGTCATCCTCCGTGCCAAGCTTCTGAGAAAGCCTCTCTGGTTTAGCGGCGCCTCGTAACTGATGGCCCAGCACTAGCCATCTATCCATGGAAGGGGCTCCCGAAAAATCCCACTTACGACGTCAGGCTGACGGTCAGCGGCCTCAGGCAGTGAGTGGGGGCCAGGCACGGATGACGGTGACGGGCATCAGTCACGGAGCACCGTGGCTCGGTCACCACGCCACACACCTGTGTGCCTCGCTGCACGCCGTCCAGCGGCCCCCCGGGGCAGCTGCAGCGCACCCCCCTCCGTGGCCGAGGGGACCGCGCTCCGAGCACTCAGACAGGGGCCGCGATCGCACACGGCTCTTCCGCGGCAGGCCTGGCACTTCAACTTGGATCTGTCTGGTGACACAGCCTGAATGGTTAGCTCCTGGCCAACATGCTGTCAAACACTCACGAGCTCGACACTGAGCTCACGGTTGACAAGTGTCTCTTCTGAGCGAGTTATCACTGTTCTCAGATGTGCGCGCACGGGAGCGTCGCCGGGAGGGCTCGTTCGCACACAGATGGCCGGGCCCTCCCCCGGGGCTTCTGATTCGGGGAGCCAGGCGCTCCGTGGAGGGCTGAGGCTGCAGTGAGCCCCACGGGGGGGCGGGGGCTGACGCTCGTGGTCGGGGATGCCGCTCACGGAGCTCGCTGCTTGGGACCGCGTGGCCGCTGGGGCGTGGGTGTTGTGGGCCACCCCGGAGCACCGGCCCGTGCACCTAAGCTGTCTGTCGCGGATCTTGCGCTCCAGCTCTGCGCTGCCCAGGACAGTCGCCGGCCACCGCTGCAGAGGGCTCCTGAGCGCTTAGTGGCCGCGGAGGACGGTGCAGCGGCGCGTCCGGTGTTACTAGTTTAAATGTAGACGGAGCCGCGCGCGACTGGCAGTGGCTGCACTGGCGGCTCCGCTCTACAGAAAGAGTGAAGTCAGAGCTGTCGTGGTGGCCGGATGCCTGCCCGCTGTCCAAGCCCCAGCGCGGCGCCAGGAGTCGGCTCTTCATTAGGAACTCTGGCGTGCGGGGAGGGCCGCACTTGTCATTGCGATCCCGGGGCCCGTGGCACAGGGTGATGGGACTGGGGGTGATTTTGAGGGCGGAGGTCCTCCCTTCCTGGCCCCCCAGCAGCCGCACGGTGTCCGGGGGTGTCGAGACAAGCGGCGAGGACGGGGGCGCTGCCGGCCCCGGGAGCCGGGTCGGTGGTGTGATGAGGGGCCGGGTGTGGGGGCGCAGCAGGACCCGAAGGACTCGCTCTCCTCCGTCAGGGCGGGGGAGCCTTGGTGCGCATTCGTCTTCTCCTGTCGAACCGCGGTGTCTCGTCTCGCAGCTGGCTCCCCAGAGGGAACTCCCCGTAGCGAAGGAGGCGTTCCGTTCGCAGAAGGAATTTTTAGACTCGGTGGGTGTATCTGTGGGTCTGAGGCATGTGTTTACTATCCAAACGCTGACTTGAAGTCATGCCTCGGTTGAAACGGGGGCAGGAACAGATGGGCTCCGTCTCCACACACCCGCCTCCCTCCTCCCCAAGCTGGGAGGCGGGAAGGTGACACGTGTCCCCTAAGTTCAAGCCGGACAGAAGTTCTCCTCTCCCGTGCTGGTTCGGATTTCCATTTACTGCTCCTGACCAACACAGGCGACGGTCTTCTGCTCCGTGCGCCTCAGTTTGCCCAGCTGTAAAATGAGGGGCTTCTTGCTGCTCAGAGCACGGCCCATGGCCTGGCAGCAGGAGCCTCACCTGGGAGCGGGTTAGAAATGCAGAACCAGGGGCGCCTGGGTGGCGCAGTCATTAAGCGTCTGCCTTCAGCTCAGGTCATGATCCTGGGGTCCTGGGATCGAGCCCCACATCAGGCTCCCCTGCTGGGAGCCTGCTTCTTCCTCTCCCACTCCCCCTGCTTGTGTTCCCTCTCTCGCTGGCTGTCTCTCTCTGTCAAATAAAAAAAAAAAAAATTAAAAAAAGCAGAATCACACCCCAGCCTGACCTGCTGTGTCAGAAGCTGCGTTTTAACCAGTCCCCTGGAGATCCATGTACCGCCCAGGCTCGGGCCAGCCGGAATAGGCCTCGGACCCGTCGGCTCCTGTACACTGCGAGCCTGACATGACGTGGCCAGTGGCCGAGTCTCAGGCAGTGGGAACACGGCTTCTGGAGACGGGGCCAGGCTTTGTAATGTCGCTGACTGCTCTTTGTGGAGTGTTCTCAGTCTTTCCAGAAAGGTCTGGGCGGGTGTGTATGCAGAGGTGGGGGCAGCTATGCTGGAGGGCCTGCATGGAGCTCCCTGGGACACGCTCGGGTGTGCAGAAGCAAGGGGTCTTCTGTCTGAGGAGGCCAGCTGGGGCTCCCTGTCCCCGCCGTCCCAAATATAGCAGCCGCACACATCCTGAGGAAGGGCCCAGAGCTGCCGGGATCCCCCGGAGCTGGGGCTCTTCTCGTGTGTATCTGTGATCCAGAAAGTGCATGGGCTGCCCTGTCTCCGGCTCCTTCCTTCTCCCTGGGGGCTCTGCGTCAGGACCGGGTGGCCAAAGGGGTTCCTTCTTCTGCCCGTGGGACTGGCTGAGACAAGTGGCAGACCAGGAGTTGGCTGCCCGCTGCCGGATTCAGGAGAGGAGGCAGGGTCGGCCCCACACTTTCCCAGAGGACCTTTCTGTCTGGAGGGAACGAGAGCTCTGGGCTCTGCTTTCCTGTTTGCATGGTTTCTGGTGGTCACTGGGATGGGCCTGTGGGTTCTTGTCCAGAAAAGGTTCTAAGTTGAGCCTATGCAGGTGGTGTGGCCTGCCCCAGCCCCACAGGGCCCTCCACGAACGGTGGCACAGGCTGGCCTTCCAGAGAGCACAACTGGGGGGCTGGCCGCGGGCCAGGCATCTCGCTGGATTCACAGTGACCTTGGAATTTAGGATGTATTAGCTCAGATTTTACAGAGGAAAAAAGGGAGCCCCAGATGGTCAGATGGTTTTCCTGACATCAGCTGTGTGGCCAGGATTGAGGACTCTGGGCCACACCGTCCTGCCAGTGGCTGGGCCGAGCCCTGTCAGGATTTGCGTGACACTAGCCTTAGTGCAGGTTTGACAGTGCGGACAACTGTCCCTGTGTTCTCACCC